>NC_064643.1:315735787-316035787 GCF_023864345.2 Schistocerca serialis cubense
CTCTAAAAAAGTTCAGCGTTTTTTTGTATGGTTCTAAGTTTCACCTCATCACCGACCGCAAGCCGCTGGTCTCTCTGTTCAGCCCATCGGCATCGCTTCCGGATAAGGCAGCTCACCGCCTGCAATGTTGGGCCTTATACTTGTCTCGTTTTCACTATGAGATTCACTATCGGCCTACGGCCCAGCACGCCAACGCTGACGCATTGTCGCGATTGCCGATGGGCCCCGGCCCGGTTTTCAATCGTGATGAACTACTCTGTTTCCACATTGATGAGGAAGAACTTCGTGCAGTCGAGGGTTTTCCCCTTACAGGTTCGCAGGTCGCGTCGGCTACTGCGCGGGACCTGGTCCTGCGTCAGGTGATCAGTTTTGTTCAACGGGGTTGGCCGGACAGGACCAAGGGCCGGGCATCGGATCCCCTTCGCAACTACCATGCCTTGCGCCTTTGTCTGTCTGTTCGTGATGGTGTTGTTCTTCTGACCACGGATGGCGCATCTCCACGGGTCGTGGTGCCAGCCTCTCTTCGCAAAGATGTTCTCAAACTGTTGCATGAAGGCCATTGGGGTATTTCTCGGACTAAGTCCCTGTCCCGCAGGCACGTTTATTGGCCCGGTATTGATTCGGACATCGCCCACATGGTTGCTGCATGTGGTCAGTGTGCTCAACAACTGGCTGCACCTCGTACAATGCCCTCTCCATGGCCTGATCCGGCGCAGCCATGGGAACGGGTGCACGCTGACTTTGCCGGCCCCTTCCTCGGTACTTATTGGCTACTGTTGATTGACGCCTTCTCGAAGTTTCCGTTTGTTGTTTGATGTCCGTCACCCACCACTGTGGCGACGATGCTGGCTTTGTCCAAAATCTTTGCGCTAGAAGGTCTTCGATCCACGATCGTCACGGACAATGGCCCTCAGTTCTCTTCGCAGGCCTTCCGTGATTTTTGTACTGGAGAAGGGATTCATCATGTTACAGCACCGCCCTTCCATCCGCAATCGAATGGGGAGGTCGAGCGCCTTGTCCGCACTTTCAAAAGCCAGATGAAAAAATTCCTTATTGATTTTTCCACAGATGACGCTCTGCTGCAATTTCTGAGTTCTTATCGATTCACGCCTCTGGGTGATCCCAGCCCTGCTGATCTCTTGCATGGCCACCAACCGCGCACTCTACTACACCTGCTTCACCCTGTCAGGCCTGGTGCTGTCCCCCCTAGTGCGGGAAAATACTCGGTGGGTGCCAACGTGTGGGCACAAGGGTATGAATCTCGCCCTAAATGGATTCCAGGGGTGGTCAAGGCTATTCGCGGCCGCCGGCTTTGTGAAATACGTACGGACAATGGCATGGTTGTTCGCCATTAGGACCAGATGCGCCCACGAGTGGTGGCCACGCCGGTGCCACTGCCCCTTCCTTCGCCTCCACCAGCCCGAGAAGCCAGTCCTGTCGCTGCTGCCGATCTACTGTACGTGTTGATGCAGCTGACGTCGCTACCACTTCCGGGTACGCCGGAACCAGCCCCAGTCGTGACACCGCCTTCTCTGGGACCCATCTCGCTGGAGCACACCCCCAGGTCCACGACACCTATGGATGCTGCTCCCGAGTTTTCACCCATCATCTCATCCAGGAGGCACATTCCACGCACAAGCTTCCGTCCTGGACATTTTCGACCATACTCTCGTGTCTCTCCGCAGGATCTTCTCGGGGCCTCACACAAGGCCATGGATGTTTCCGCACTGTCCATGTCTCCAAGGAAGTGAGTGTTTTTTTTTTTTTCAAGGGGGGAGAAGTGTTGTGACAGTACCATGACATTTAACAGTGCTGCCACGACAGTATGCGCAAACGGCGATAGAGGCGCTCCGCAACTCGTCTGAGCGCGGGAGCGCCACCTAGCTACAAACGGTGCCGGCTGCATGTCACGGCATGGCAGTCGAATAAGAGATACTGAGTTGTTATCATGTAACGAGCTATTGTTCCTAAGTGAGTGTTTTTGAATATCCACGCAATTATTGGTGATTAAAGGTTATAACATCTATATCCTCAACAAGCCCGTAAGGTACAAGAGCTGCTACGGCATCATTCTATGCACCCACTGCTTGCCACCAACCACGGCTTTACTGGACGCTGCCTGCTACATGTTCTTCAAGCTGCTCAGCCATCAGCATGTGCAGACACTGCTCATTGCTGACCGCTGCCTCGTTGGAATTTGGCATTTATTGACACTGTGAGAAACTGCCTGTTCCAGTGACTGTACTAAGGCTCTGTGAGAATTTCCTATTGGTGAGATGAAGTGTTAACTTTGAAGTTGCAATTGTCAAGCAGTGATCCATTTTCTTGTTATAAAGGAATGACTCATATTTTCTTGTGTAGACAGGTTTCCATTTACCTGTTGTTCATGTTCAGTGTTCAATGACATAATAAAAGCATTGTTCATCACTACTAATAGAATGTCAATCAAAGTTAATTGATCCCTTGCTGTCAAGGGCATGAAAATAGGATTTGTGTATTTAGACTTGTATTTGGACTACAGTCTTTGGAATTTTGAAGGTAGCACAAATAAAACACAGGAAGCAAAAGATTATTTACCACTTGTACAGAAACTAGACTTCAGTAACAAAGAGTCAAAGGATATGAAAGGGAAGTCATAGTTGAGAATGGGGTGAGGCAGGGTTGTAATCTGTGACTGGGCAAGCAGTAAAGAAAAACCAAGTATAAATCTGGAAAGGGAATTAAAGTTCAGAGAGAAGAAATACAAAGTTTCATATTTGCTTATGACACTGTAATTCTGTGAGAGACAGCAAATTTAAATGGAATGGATATTGCCTTAAAAAGAGGTTATAAATCACATACCAAGAAAAGAAAAAGGTGTAATGGAATGTGCTCAAATTAAAACATGCAATGCTGAGGGAATTAGATTAAGAAATGAGACACTGTAAGTGGCACATGAGTTTTGCTATCTCAGCAGAAATATAATCAATGATGTCAGAAGTAGAGAGGACATAAAATGCAGCTGTCAGTAGCAAGAAAAGTATTTCTGAAAAATGGGAATTTGTGGACATCTATATTTATTATAAATTAAAGTACTTCTACATATTTTCTGTCTCTATCTGAAGGCAAATCTCAGGAAATATTGTAGGGATATTGATACAGTTTTCTCCAATAGACAGACTGGTTCATGAGCAATGTTTGTGTATAGAATATGCCAAACAAGTTATCTGGCTGTAGCACTTAGTGCTACCCATCCAGTGCCTCAGCAGATGACTAGCCTAATACAAATTTAAGTGTAAAAGTCTTTTCTGAAGACATTTGTATGGAACATACCTTTCTACAGACATTAAATATGTATTCTAAGCTGTTCAGAGAGAAACACAATAGAAGCTTCTGAAATACAGTGCTGTAAAAGATTGCTGATGATTAAATGGATAGGTCAGTAACTAATATGGAGGAGCTGAATCAAACTGGAGAGAAAAGAAATTTATGACACAACTTGAATAAATGATTGGACACATACTGGGGCATCAGAAAATAGTCAGTTTGGTAATGGAGGGAAGCGTGCAGGAGTGAGATAAAAACTGTAAGGGAGGATTGTGTGCAAATACAGTAAGCAAGTTCAAATGGATGTAGATCACAGCAGTTGTCCAGAGATGAAGAGGCTTGTACAGGATAGACTAGCATGCAGGCTGAATCCAACTCGTATTTGCACTGAAGACAATGGAAACAAAAGCAACAACAATCATCTCCCAAGAACTCTGGTAATTTGCTCTCTAAGAAGCTAAAGAGGAAAGGAACAGAGCTGTCTTATTTTACTTACTTTCATTCCACTTAGCAGCCAACTCCAGTCACTACATCTTAACATGAATTTGTAGGTATTAGTCAATCTTATCAATTTGTAGTGTCTATTTTATATTGTACAACATTTATAACTACTACTTTTGTCCAAGCATACTCAAGCAAGCTCCAAAGCCTTACCTTGCAAATTTCCTCTGGATATATGGGTTCAAAGGGGCATATCATCACCAAAAAGTGGAATAACTACTAAGAACTTTCAAAGCCATGTGAATGTGTTTTATTGATCCCAGTCATGTATAGTTATCAGATTTATGTCCACACAACTAAGGGTATTCTGTGTAACTATGCTCAAGTAAAAGACCTATATCTGTTTACAGTGAGGTGAAAAAAGTTATGGGATACCTCCTAATACGTGTCGGACCTCCTTTTACCCAGCATAGTGCAGCAACTTCAGGTGGCATTGTCTCTACAAATTGTTGGAATCCCCCTGCAGAAATATTGAGCCATTCTGTCTCTATAGCTATCTGTAATCACAAAAGTGTTGCCGGAGCAGCATTATGTGCATGAACTACCTCTTGATTATGTCCCATAAATATTCGATGGGATTCATGTCATGCAATCTGGATGGACACTCATTTGCTGGAATTGTCCAGAATATTGTTCAAGCCAATCGCAAACAACTGTAGCCCAGTGAAATGGCGCATTGTCGTTCATAAGAATCCCATCATTGTTTGTGAACATGAAGTCCATGAATGGTTGCAAATGATCTCGCGGTGGCCAAACAAAGCCATTTCCAGTCAATGATTTGTCCAGTTGGATCAGAGGACCCAGTCCATTCCATATAAACAGCCCATACTATTATGGAGCCACCACCAGCTTGCACAGCATCTTGTTAACAATTTTGGTCCATGGCTTCATAATGTCTGTGTCACACTCAAACCATACCATCAGTTCTTACCAACTGAAACTGGGACTCACCTGAGCAGGCCACAGTTTTCCATTCATGCAGGGTCAGCTAATGAGTCCAGGAGAGGCACTACAGGTGATTATGTGCTGTTAGCTAAGGCACTAACATTGGCTGCCTGTCACCAGAGCCCATTAATTCCACCTTTCACCACACTGTCCTAATGGATACATTCGTCATATGTCCCACAATGATTTCTGTAGTTATTTCATGCAGAGTTGCTTGTCTGTTAGCACTGTCAACTCTACAGAAATGCCGCTGATCTCCGTTGTTAATACAAGACCCTCGGCCATAGTGTTGTCCGTGTTCAGAGGTAATGCCTGACATTTGGTGTTCTTGGCACACTCTTGACACTGTGTATCTTGGAATAGTGAATTCCCTAACAGTTCCCAAAATGGAATGTCACATGTGTCTTGCTCCGACCCATTTTGTGTTGAAAGTCTGTTAATTCCCAAAGTGCATTCATAACCATGTCAGATACCTTTCGCATGAGTCACCTGAGTACAATTGACAGCACTGCCAATGCACTGTCCTTTTATATCTTGTGTACACCATACTACCACCATCTGTATATGTGAATATCACTATCCCATGACTTTTGTCACCTCAATGTATTTACTAGGTGAGTGTCACATGCAGATTTGTATTCATAATAGTTTTTCCATTCTTTCTCCAAGGCAGAACTATTATTCTTTCTTTCTTTTGTACAATATGACAATGTTACATATGGTCACTGCTGTCTGTAGCTCCTGATGTATCATAAAAATTTTAAGCTATTTTCATTGTCAAATGAATGATGACAAATCAGTCAAGTTCTGTATCTGGCTATCAAGTCTTTTGCTATGGAATCGTATCATAAAAAGTTCTTGGTTTATTCAGATAAAATCCCAGTCTTTTGACAGTTGCCTCCATCACTGTCATTGGACACTAGTGCTGACTATCACAAAACTGCTGAGGCTCCTACTTTTACAGGAGAGGTTATTGCTATATCAGAAATCTGTGAAAAAGAGAGCAGCAAACCCCCAGGCACCTCGGGCATACATGCAGTCTACATGGCTGCTGCACACCTTGGCATCACAAGCTCTCCATGTCATACTATCAACTGGACACCACGCAGCAGTACCAGCACTGCCAGGGGTTGTCACTTCCGAGGAACCTATTCATGTCTGCACAACATGTGACAAGAAAACAGTACCATAACTATACTCCTGACATAAACTATAAAGGCTGGTGTATGCACTGCACGAGCCAGTTTCAAGAGTCTCTCCTGACCTCCGGGTGAGTGCTATCCATCGCATCATCTCAGGACACTCCTCAAGCCCATTGTAGGGATTAATGCTGCTGTTCTCAGCTTTTATCATTGTTTCCTCTGTAGATTTAGAATGCATTAAAGATAGACTTTTCTGTGCCTGAGTTGGAACTAACCAGGCCGACATTCTCGGAAATCAGATTATTTCTCTGCAAGTGTATTTCCCTATGAAGCTCCCAGTGGTATTAGTACAAAGTAGAAACAGTTAGATGATTTTTAGATACCAGCTCTGTCATGCCTCTGTACCAGTACCAAGTGAGGTGCTGTATTTTGTGCCTTTTTTTCTTACCGTCGACACAGACATAATTTTGTTTGTCAATAAACTTGTTGAAACTTTATCACTTTTTTCCCTGTGTCCCTGTGAGGGCAACATCAACTGTAAAAGTGGGTGCATCACCAGTTTCAGGGTTACTGTCAGTCTGACTGTCATGAAACTAACGAGGCTCCCATTTTTATAGCCACTTTTTATAAAAGTAGGAGTCTCGTCTGTTTTACAACAGTCATACTTGGCCCCCAATGATGATGATGGAGGCATTCATCAAAGGTTTGGGATTTTATCCACATTTGATGAGGCAAGTAAATGAGTACGTTTTAAGCAAGTTCTGTATCTTCTTTCCTTGGCAGGTATTTTGATGTATGAGGGACTGTCATAAAGTTTTAATTAAGGCTGTGAAAAAATAAAGTTAAATAACTAATTTTTAACTACATAATCTTTAGTTTGTTTGTAGTTTGGTAGACGGAAAGCCCCACACAACACTACTGTAGCATTATGCTAGATGTGGTGAAACAAAATGTTCAGCTCATGAATAAAAGAGAATATCTAACAGTAATCTGTTTTCAGCAGCAGTGAAAACATTGCTGCTGCACAAACCAGTTCTGATGACTTTTTTCGCCATCTACAGTGAACAGACACTCCTACAACATTTCTGCTGCTGCTAAAAATGAAATTCTTAATCCCCACCCCCCAATGAAGGGAGTAGAGGATGTTTGACATGAATTATCAAAGTGTGTGGCAGACTCTCTTAATGGAATGACTGTTACAGTATCTAAAGCATTCAGTTCAAGAAGCTAGCCTAACAGGTATCTGAAGATGAGACAGCATTATCCTGAAATCAATTGCATGTACACAAGATAAACTTCAAAATAAAATACAGTTGTACGGAAACTGACTCTCACTGGAATAAATAAATAACTGTTGAAAATCCAATGGACATTCAGTAATTAGCCATAAAAAGTACCACTCAATACTCCACTGTATCAATGGGCTGCAATATTTTGTTTTGATTCACTAGCGGTGTGCTATGGTACTGTGGAGCAAGTTTATTGATAGAATGCTGGGAAGCGAAATCAGTCTACAAAGAAGATTGCTTAGAAATCATGCATGTGACCATTCTAGAATATTCCTCAAGTATATGGGACCCATACTAAATAGGACAAACAGGGGATACTGAAAGTATACAGAGAAGGGCAGCACAAATTGTCATAGGTTGTTTGATCTGTGGGAGAGTGTCAAAGACATACTGAAGGAACTGAACTGGAAGCCCTTGAAGATAGACGTAAACTATCCCAAGAAAGTATATTAACAAAGTTTCAAGAACTGGTTTTAAATGATGACTAGGAATGTACTACAAGCCCCTATGTGCCGCTCACATAGGGATTGTGGGATAAGATTAGAATAATGACTGCAATCACAGAGACAATCCAACAATCATTCTGCCCATGTTCCATAAGTGAATGGAATAGGAAGAATCTCTAAAAACTGCTACAGTGAGACATACCATCTGCCACGCACTTTATGGTGGTTTGCAGAGTATAAATATTTCCTCCAGTAAGCACAATTTTTACTTCCTTTTTCGAAATTTGCAATCACGTCATTTTGTAAAACCTTTCCCCCTGAAGATGGATTTTTAGTCCTCAAGGCTAACAAAAGAACGAGAGGGTTTCCTACAGTCGATAGTGATAGTGTGATTTACATTTCTGTATAAATGAAGTAGGTCCCTCCCCCCTCCTCCTCCCCCCCCCCCCCCCCTCCCTCCGCCCCACCCAATGCAAGATTTTTTCAATGTAGCAGCCCTGAGTATTTTTCAGTTTTTAATTGTGCTTCTCTGTTTCATATCCATCATTAGAGGAAAAATCATCTCTAAGGATTTCTGAAGCTAATGATCAAATGGAATAGACAGTATCTTTCAGTGTATGAACCTGTATTCCCATGAGTATGAGTCCACCAATGCAAGCAGCAGAGCTTCTGAGGACTTCGTAAGGTGCAAAAGAAGTACTGGCAGATGGATGCTGAAAGGTGGCCAATGATTTATGAAAGGTTAACCCTGTCAGCAACAGTATTGCCCATGAAAGGCAAGGGCCCAGGTTTGAGTCCTCATCCAACAATTAAGAAGTTACACCCCAGGCAATTCCAGTCAACTAAGTTTAATATCTGAGGGTGGTTCATGTCCCCCACCTAGCCAGAATACTGACAGAGAGAACATGTCTGAGATACTCGGACCCCACAAGACAGCCCCACAGCTTGAGGCTACATGGGGTGCGGCTGCTGTGGTAAGCACACGACGTGGTGCCACCATCTAATAACTCTTTACCAACATACCACAGTCCAGCAGCCAGCCAGATTCTTGCTAGTCTCTGAAGCCTGAGTATTGCACCATTAAATAGCACAGCATTTTGAGCTTGCCTGGTTACATTTTGAGATTTTGGTTTTCCCTTGAATTGTAGTATATGTTTAGACAACTTGGTAACACCTTGGACTTGTGCCAGTTGCTTGTTCCCCTTGTGATCTCCATTGTCATTCACCTGCAGACCTGACTTTTCATTCCACTGGTCGCCACACAGTCACCAGCAGGAGTTGTTATAAACAATTTTTCTATCTAAGCAGAGTAGGATAGGAAACTAAGAGTAACATGTATGTCCCAGTATCTGCATCTCGAGGATAACAACAAAACGCCATGTATAGCTCATCAACAAATTAAAGGCAATCAAGACACCAAAAACTGCTTCAAGCAAACAGCTCATTGAAACTTATGATGAGAAATGATTACATTTATTTACAAATACTGTGTGCATTTCCCCTTCCATTTTCCATCTAACTCGAACACAAAAAGGGGAACCGGGAACTGATAAGTGCACTGTATACTCAGTCAGTTATAAGAATATCTAAGACAAAAACAAATTGTAAAGGAATGGAAAATATACTTTATGGTAGTATTATGTAAGAGTGAATACCTTCTTCTCTGTACCCAGCCACGAACATTTCGTTGCAAGACCAGGATGCTATTTGCCAAAGCTTTCTCTCGTGCTTCTTCAAGAATACTATCATGAGCATCCTTAAGAAAAACTTTAGTGTGACCAAGCTGATAATCTTCTTTTGCAAGAACAGCAGCACATATCTTTCCTGAAGCTGCCTTGCAGTCAGTCTACAGGACAAAAATAGCCTTGTCATTACTGTGACTAGTAAAAAGAAAACTTAAGAAATCTTGTGTGTGTGTGTGTGTGTGTGTGTGTGTGTGTGTGTGTGTGTGTGTGTGTGTGTGTGTCAATTTGCATAAATAAATGTAAAATTTTATTATTATATCAGATTTTCAATTAAGATGTAAACAAAATCTAATCTGACAATATTATGAAAAGGATAGATTGCTACTCTCCATACAGAGGACATGTGTTGAGTCGTAGATAGTCACAAACAAACATACAAGCTTTCAGCCAAAAGGCCTTCTTCTGAAGTAGACAACACAGACACATTCACGCAAGCACAACTCAGCATAATCACTGAGCAAAGCTCAGCTCATATGTTTAGCAGTCTTTTTAGTTGTGCCTGTATGTGACTCAGTATCTCCTCTATATGCACAGTAGTAATCTGTCCTTTTCATAATATTGTCATTATTCCATCCTGGATTTTCATTGCTCAAACATCTCATTTGAATTAATGGTAGAGATGCAGAATGACTTCTAATCTTTCATGCACGTAATTCATCAAATATAGACTTCTCTGTTGGTACCATCAATATAAAGAAGCTGTAAGACTTGTAATATTTTTAATTAGTTACGTTGTCATAAGTTCTGTCATACATTATCCTTTCAGTGACTTTTGCCAAACCTGTCAGGACTGACATAAGTCATTAACTTTATTATGTTAGGTTCCTAACAATTTCTATGATTCATTTAGCTTATGTAGTTAAAAACATTCTGCCATGGTATAGCTTCTGGTTTTAAGAGCCACAGTTCCTTTCATATAGAACTCTAACAATTACTAAGCTATTTATTATTATTATTATTATTATTATTATTATTATTATTATTATTATTTCGAAACAAGCTTAAACAACTAATAACAAAATTCCACTATCAGAATTGTGATATCAATATTATCACACTTGTATGAGCTTTCATTGATAATTTTACACAGCTGACTTTGTCTTAGGTTTGCAGTCCCATCAATTTTTTGAACAAAAACATTTTCACCATGAATCGCATGATTTATCATAATTTTCACAATTGCAATTTTTACTTTTGAGTCATTTTCAAGTGGTTAAGGTGTCGAAAACACAACAGTTTAAAAATGTTGACAACTGTTGTGTTTTCAGCATCTTAACCACATAAAAATGACTTGAAAGTAAAAATATGTAATTTTGTTTCTAGGTATTATTTCCTCAATTCACTGTTTTGCTATTTCTTGAACAACTGAATTTTCCCTCTATAATTTTCACTACCTATTACCACTTCTCTCTGGCTGCCTTTCCTTTTATCTTGATATTGTTAATGTTTCGTGCTAATAAATCTGGCATGCTCCAGTCCACTAACTGAAAGTGTTCCTTATGCAATGTTTAATTATGTCTTGGCCTAATTTCTTGACAATTTTACCAACTTTTCGTATACTCTCTATCCATCTGCCCCTATAGATGAATATGCTGAAGCAAGTTGTGCTCTTTTTGGAGGTTTTGTTATGAGGTGCAGTTCAAATGGTTCAAATGGCTCTGAGCACTATGGGACTTAACATCTGAGGTCATCAGTCCCCTAGACTTAGGACTACTTAAACCTAACTAACCTAAAGACATCACACACATCCATGCCCGAGGCAGGATTCGAACATGCGACCGTAGTGGTCGTGCGGTTCCAGACTGAAGCGCCTGGAACCGCTCGGCCACTGTGGTCGGCTGAGGTACAGTGCTCAAAGAAATTTTCGTCACCTAGGCTGGTTATGTTAGAAGGGGAGATGGTGGTGAACATTTCCTAATCACCTAACTGTATTCTAATATCTTGCATTCAGTTCCTAATTTCTCTGTGTATCTGGAGGAAGTGACTGAATTTGACAGTATTTCTAGTGATTGAGCTATATTTCAGCACTGTATGTTACTTTTTCCCTGTATGATACACAAGTCTATACTCAACACAACACATTACATTTATACACATAAAACTGATTTATTTAAGAAACATAATGAAGGAAAAAGTCTGTGTGTACAAGAAAAGAAAAATCTTTTCGAATTAGAGAACTGAATAACCTCTCATTCCTTCTCAGCTAACAATGACAAGTGATCCCCTATTTCTGTAATATAACATGACATCAAATTTTTCACTTGAAACTGGAACAAATGCCAAACATAACAATAGCAAAATAAAAAGACACTGTCCACCAAAAAAAGTGAAGCACCCAGAACAGGAAGAGGAACTGAAGTGAAGCTTACCAGGTTGAGAGAGTATCTGATATTATTTCAGTGATTGCAATATCAAGTCAAATTTACATAGAACTTCAAGTATGACCTAATTTATCAGTATGACCTTGTGCCCCCTCTGGTCCAGATATGTGGATTGATTTGGTTGGGAAGGATGTCATAAAGCTGTTGTATCTTTCCTGGGCCATGGTGATCCACAACTGTTGTAACCGGTCCTTGATATCCTGGATTCTGTCACTGGGATAGAGTTGATATCTGCACTGGTCACACACATGTTCAGTCTGAGACAGATTTGGAGATCTTGGTGGCTAGAGGAATACCTCAACATCATGCAGGTAGTGAATAGAGACATGTAGTATGTGTGGTTGAGCCCTGTCCTGTCGACAACTGGCTCCATGGCACTGTCACATGAGGGGTGAGGTTTGAGGATGGAGGATGTTTGTGACACACTGTTGTGCCATCAATCACCACCAGCCACGACCTGAAGTCATACCCGATGACTCTCCACATCATGACACCAGGAGGAACAACACTGTAGCGAGCCGGAGTGGCCGAGCGGTTCTAGGTGCTACAGTCTTTAACCGCACGACCGCTACAGTCGCAGGTTCGAATCCTGCCTCGGGCATGGATGTGTGTGATGTCCTTAGGTTAGTTAGGTTTAAGTAGTTCTAAGTTCTAGGGCACTGATGACCATGGCAGTTAAGTCCCATAGTGCTCAGAGCCATTTGAACCATTTGAACAACACTGTACACCTCCAAAACACTGAAAGAATGGGACCTCTCCACAAGTCACTGCCACACTCACCGGATGTGATCAACCTGAGTGGCACAGACTGAAATTCATTACTGAACAAAAAGCAACACCATTTACCAGAATCCATGCTTCCAGTCATGGTATCAGTCCAAAACCAGCCATTTGCATTGTGGTGTTAATGGCAGCCTATGCATGGGATGTTAATTCCCTAGTCTGGGTGCTGCTAGTCTTTGACCAATGGTGCAGGATGACACAGGCTATAGCAGGGAGTTCTTTACTTGGTCTCAAAATGCAGGCACAGATGTGAATGGGTCACAATGCACTTGGTGAATAATACAGCAATTCCCCCTTGTGGTAGTCAGATGTTGTCAACTGGAACCTTGGCGACAAATTTGACTGCTCTCATATACTCACACTATCAAACATCTAGCCTCTGTCTCATCCAAATGCCCCACAAACATGGATACTGTACAATTTGATCAGCCAGCCAAACTGATACCCACAATGAGGCCATTCCAAACTCTGCCAGGTGATGATTAGTCCCTAACACACAAATATGGAGCATCTTCATGTCCAGTTCCACCAAAATGATTGTACCCCACAACCGTGATGTAATCAATGACAGAAAGATGGTGAGCATCAGTCATAATATCATCTGCCTTTTTTATTGAAATGCAGACCTTTATAGGTCTTAAATGGCTACACAGGATAATTGAAATGGCCTGGGAGTCGGGACAGGTTCCATCAGACTGGACAAAAGCAGTAATCACAACAATCTTGAAACATGGAAACAGAAAAGATTGTAACAACTACAGAGGTATCTCTTTAATCAGTGTTGTGGGTAAAATCTTCTCACGTATTGTTGAAAGGAAAATGCGAGTATTAGTTGAGGACCAATTGGATGAAAATCAGTGTGGGTTTAGGCCTCTTAGAGGTTGTCAGGACCAGATCTTTAGCTTACGGCAAATAATGGAGAAGTGTTATGAGTGGAACAGGGAATTGTATCTATGCTTTATAGATCTAGAAAAGGCATATGACCAGGTTCCTAGGAAGAAGTTATTGTCTGTTCTATGAGATTATGGAATAGGAGGCAAACTTTTGCAAGCAATTAAAGGTCTTTACATGGATAGTCAGGCAGCAGTTAGAGTTGACGGTAAATTGAGTTCACGGTTCAGAGTAGTTTCAAGGGTAAGACAAGGCTGCAACCTGTCTCCACTTTTGTTCATATTATTTATGGATCATATGTTGAAAACAATAGACTGGCTGTGTGAGATTAAGATTTGTGAACACAAAATAAGCAGTCTTGCATATGCTGATGACTTAGTTGTGATGGCAGATTCGATTGAAAGTTTGCAAAGTAATATTTCAGAGCTAGATCAGAAATGTAAGGGCTATGGTATGAAGATTAGTGTCTCCAAAACGAAAGTGATGTCAGTGGGAAAGAAATATAAACAGATTGAGTGCCAAATAGGAGGGACAAAGTTAGAACAGGTGGATGGTTTCAAGTACTTAGGAGGCATATTCTCACAGGATGGCAACATAGTAAAAGAACTGGAAGCGAGGTGTAGCAAAGCTAATGCAGTGAGCATTCAGCTATGATCTACTCTCTTCTGCAAGAAGGAAGTCAGTACCAAGACTAAGTTATCTGTGCACCATTCAATCTTTCGACCAACTTTGTTGTATGGGAGCGAAAGCTGGGTGGATTCAGGTTACCTTATCAACAAGGTTGAGGTTACGGGTATGAAAGTAGCTAGGATGATTGCAGGTACTAGTAGATGGGAACAATGGCAGGAGGGTGTCCACAATGAGGAAATCAAAGAAAAACTGGGAATGAACTCTATAGATGTAGCAGTCAGGGCGAACAGACTTAGATGGTGGGGTCATGTTACACGCATGGGAGAAGCAAGGTTACCCAAGAGACTCATGGGTTCAGTGGTAGAGGGTAGGAGGAGTTGGGGCAGACCAAGGAGAAGGTACTTGGATTTGGTTAAGAATGATTTTGAAGTAATAGGTTTAAAATCAGAAGAGGCACCAATGTTAGCACTGAATAGAGGATCGTGGAGGAATTTTATAAGGGGGCTATGCTCCAGACTGAATGCTGAAAGGCATAATCAGTCTCAAATGATGATGATGATGATGATGATGACGATGATGCAGACCTTTATTGAATGTGATGTGCTGGAAGGTTTCATGTCCTTCACAGTGATCACACACGATCTGATACTGTTTGTACCTCTTATGCACCCCACCAGGCCTGGTAACAATGCAAAACATGAACAATACTAATGCACTCTTATGGCTATTCCACCTATCACAGAGAATTGCAGGTCTAATCATTTACATACCTGCCAATAGGGAGTACGAGTACAAAACTACATTGACATCCGATCATGTCTTCTACGTGCTTCATGTTTTTGGTAAGGCAGTGTAACTACAGCTAAAACAGAGCATGACATCATTACAAAAAATTGTAGAATTCTTCTTATGATTGCCCATTTCTTTATATAAAATCAAAGTTTCAATTTTTTCTATTACTCTTAAACACACACAGACTTCCAATGTTACTTTATAAGGTACTGCTATCCTTACAATGTAAATGACAAAAACATAATATTTTTTCCTAAATTTCGCTACCAAAGAAGATGAAGTAAATATTCCTGAGTTCATATCAAGAACACCTGCCAATATGAGTAACTCAGAAATAGATATCCTCAGTGTAGTGAAGCAACTTAAATCATTTAATAAAGGCAAGGTGTCCAGCCCATATTGTATACCAGTCTGGTTCCTTTCAGAGTATGCTGTTACTTGGCAATCATGTACAATTGGTCACTTGTTGAAAGATCTGTACCTAAGGGCTGGGAAGCTGCACAAGTCATGCCAATAGCAAAGAAAGGAAATAGGAGTAATCCAATAAATTGCAGACCCATGTCACTAATATCGATTTGCAGTAGAATTTTTGAGCATATACTGTATTCAGATATTACGGGCTATCTTGAATAGAGTGATTTATTGACAAATAGCCAACACAAGTTCAGAAACTATTGTCCTTGTGAAACTCAACTAACTTTCTATTCTCATAAAGTAATGAATGCTATCAACAGGGCAAGTCAAATTGATTCCACATTTTTAGATTTCCAGAATGCTTTTGACACAGTTTGGGGCATATTTTTCCTTCTTTCCTGCTGTTGTTTATTTTCTAAGGTTTGTGGTAGGTTTTATATCAGCACTAGCAGGAAGTTGCATCCCTGGCCAATATATCAGGGCAATATTTTCCAAACCCAATACAGTGCTAGATGAAAGTAGTATTCCCTTTATCCTCTCTTCTCAGAGTGGGCCGGATCCTTCTGTGCCACTTCATGTTGATCCAACTGTGGTGAAGATCCCTGGAATGCTTCCGGAAGTTCTCTCTATTGTGCTACTAAATAAATAGCAACACTTCTCACAAACAGGGATATATTTTGTGCAACATTTTCATTATTACTTTTCGCAACACAACTAACAATTGCTATGGTAATACCACTCTCTTGCGTACATTCAAACGTCCATACAGGACATGAGAGAAAAACCAGAAAAACAACTACCACTCTTCAATTGTTCATTATGTCCTTGTTGGTGTGTCATTAACTCCATGACTCTTGGCTTCAGGTACTTGCTGCACCGTGGCACAAACGACTCTCGGATGACCAGTGGTTGTAATACTGTTTTTACTGGTCCCCTTCTTGCTGGCTCCACCACTGCTCCACATTCACTGCATACAAGAAAGGAAAACACACAGTTTCCCTTTCCCAGTACATTTATCCTTCTTCAATTTACTCATGAGCATCTCTTGTCAACCGCTTTCCAATGGCGTGTTGGGATGTTTACAAATATCCTCACATGTGACTTCTAATAAAATTGTGTACCTACAGAGTATTGTCTTAGTTATGGAACTGGATTCATGATTTCCTGTCACAAAGGTCACAGTTCATAGTAATTGATGGAAAGTCATCCAGTAAAACATGAGTAATGTCTGGCATTCCCCAAGGAAGTGTTTTAGGTCCTCTGCTATTCCTGATTGACATAAACAATTTAGGGAACAATCTGAGCAGCCATCTTTGATTGTTTGCAGATGATGTTGCGATCTTCCATCTAATAAAGTCAGCATATGAACAAAACAAATTGAAACTGATTTAGAAAAGATATATGTATGGTGCAAAAAGTGGCAGTTGACTAAATAATGAAAAGTGTGAAATCATCCACATGAGTTCTAAGAGGAATCCCTTAAATTTCGGTTGCAGGATAAAACACACAAATCTAAAGGCTTTAAATTCAACTAAATACTTTGGAATTACAATTATGAATAACTGAAACTGGAACAATCATGTAGATAATGTTGTGGTGAAAGCAAACAAAAGACAGCGATTTATTGGCAGCAGATGCTTAGAAAATGTAGCAGATTTGTTAAGGAGACTGCTTACACTACACTTGTCTGCCCTTTTCTGGAGTATTTCTGTGAGGTGTGGCACCTGCATCAGTTAGGACTGACAGAGGACATCAAGAAAGTTCAAATACGGACAGCTCAATCTGTACCATCACAAAATGTAGGAGAGAGTACCACGGATTTGATACATGAACTGAGGTGGCAATCATTAAAGCAAAGGCAATTTTCATTGTGGCAGAATCTTCTCATGAAATTTCAATCACCAACTTTGCCTCAGAGTGAGAAAGTATTTTCTTGCCAATCACCTACGTAGGGAGGAATCATAATAAAATAGAAGTTAGAGCTTGCATGGAAAGATTTAAGTGTTTGTTTTTCCAACAATCTGTTTGCGAGTGGAACAGTAGAGAAATAGCTTGAAGGTGGTTCAATGAACCTCCTGCCAGGCACTTAATTGTTAATTGCAGAATAATCATGTACTTGCAGATATAGATTCAGTTTTTATATATCCAGACAGCTGTCTTTTTTATATATAAAAGTTGTCACTTTTATCTCCACAAAATCTTTTCCACAACTGTTTATGAGCATAAAGCCCATTACTGTTACATGAACTTGTAATAGAAATCACTACAGTTTACAGTACTTAACATTATGCATTTATTTACAGCTCTAGAAGTGCAAAAAAAAAAAACACTAATACACTTGACAAATACCCTTTTCTTATTTGATTTTAATCAATTACAAAGAAAACTGCAGATTCTTTAGCAGTATCCAGTTAGCATACTTCTTACCAGTAATGGTAAAGCTGTATATGACAACTTCATTTCAACTAATTCTTTCCCTTCATGGATTATGAGAAATGCTCTCACAGGGAAATGGAACCACACTTGAAAGGAAGAAAATTAATCCTTACACTGATCCTGATAGAAAGCACAATAATTTCACATCATTATAAATAGAAGTGAAGTAAGATAAAGTAATAAAATAAGAAATGAAATAATACCTTATTTGATGGTGGGATTCCTGGAGCAATAAATCTGTATCTCTCAACAAATTCTTTGAATGTATGTCTTATGGGATACCCTGCACGTCTTATTCTTGCTGTTTCCATCATACCAGAGTATCGTAGCTGACGGACAACCAGCGTTCTGTCAAATAACTGAAAGATAGGAAATAAAATAAGATGATGATCTCGAGAAGAATAATTTATGGAATAGTATTGGAATACAGATCAAATGTATCATTAGTACATAGCTCATGATAGTTTTGTGTGTTACAGTCATCGTAGAAAAATTGTATTTCAATTGAAAATGCTACTGCTATTAAGTGAAGTCAGTTTACTGAAACTGTAACTGCACAGTTTCACATGTTTCTGGTCTGCCTAATATGCAATATATGAGACTCACACACTTAATGAAACATCATATTTGACAAATTTTAATCAAACAATTCTGTATCTGCTATAATTCTCCAGATAAATCTAAAATTTAATTCCAATGAGTAGCATAACTCACCACCAAAGTTGATGCCCCAAACACATAAGTATGTAATTAAGACTGTGGGGAAGAATACAGCAAATCAAAGAGCAATGACTTAGATCTTTAGGACCTGATTGAAAATCAGCAGACAGGATATAACAGGAAAAGATGGCGAGTACCACAGTAAAGGACAATTGACTGTTCATCAGTTAGATTTGGGGACATAACAAGAGCAGAATGTTATTCATTTAACGCGATAGACAAATTAATGTTGTTACAAGGGTTTTCTTTTAAAACTGGCCAACTAGATTGTTTTAATATGATGTTGCAGTACTATTTCTACATCTCTTGTTATTGTTAAAATAGCAGCATCACAGATATTGGCAGAACGGTTTTGGTTACAGTGAACAATAACGGAATGGTATTGTGAAAAAATGTAAATTTCATGTGAGGGTTTTTTTTTAGATTATCTGTGATTTTTGTAAAGTTTTAAATCAACAACAATTCTATGAATCACTTTGTTCAACTTCTGCTAATCAAACACTTTCAGGAAAAAAAAAACTGTCTACAATTGCTTTGCAGACTTTCATCTGAGTTTTGATTAGTTTCATGGTAGTCAACTGAAATCAGTTACACCTTGGTCTACAGAGCATTAATACTGTGCACAACATGACTGAAGACAATTAACATGTGACCTACTGTAAAAAAGATGAATATTCTAGACTGCAGTATATCCAATTTTATGAACAAATGTCTTACTGCACACCATTTTAAGCAAACTATAAGTGAGGACAAACTATAGTTTTTCACACATGACAGTGTTTATGACATCACATCTCCTAAACTGTGTGTCATACAATGACACAATTTTGCAGATGCATTCAGTGGTATAAGTGCATACTGCCTGCAAAAATTGTTGCAAACAGAGTCAGTAGTAAAGCGGTAATAAATTAAAATGCCATGCCTGATGTAGCACTTCTATTGCATTATCAATGAAAGTGTAGTAAGAGGAAAACTTTTTCCCTTTCGTAATTTTGTGGTGGGTGTTAGCAAGAAAAAGTTTCATAAATGTTTGCAATTATGCATAAAGTTTATTGTAGCTCACTAAGTGTTCTCATTCTCAAATACTGGCTCAGTACAGTCTACATATTTGCACATTGTAAGTTCTGCTGCCTCAAGTTCCTAACTAATTCCACTTACAGTGTTAAACCTTTAACATATGATTATACCTCTTAATGAGTAGATTATGACACCACTTTCAGTTTTTAAACTGGATCAATAATTATACGAAATACTGAAAATCAAATTTTGAAGCTGTTACATAGGCAGCCTGCCCTGCAACTCAGACAGTGCACAATGAGTGACGAACCACATACCATTTAGTAATATAGATACTTTTCTGCATAGTACACATTTCCATTGAAACAGTTTCTTCCAGAACAAGACATAAGTTGTTTATATCAAAGGGCTGTGACTAATACAATGTGAATTTGTGTGAATGAAATAGCTTGCTAGAAAATGACCTTATAATAAGAAACATTTGTGTTTAATGTCCTGTCAACATGGAGGTCATTAGAGATAGAGCACAAGCTTGGATTAAGGAAGAATGGGGAAGGAAATTGGTCATGCCCTTTCAGTGGAACTATTCACCTTAAATTATCTAGGCAAATCACAGAAAACCTGAGTCAGGATGGCCACATGAGGATTTGATCCGACTTCCTCCTGATCTCGGTCCACTATGCTAACCACCATGCTACCTCACTCAGTAATGATCTTATTAGCTATCTGATCTGAAGGAATGCCAGTGACATATAAAGATAGCTTGAAATTGTCATGATTATTTTGCTGCAGTCTACCAGTCATCTACAACAACACTTCTATTCCAGAAGCTTACCGAGCGAGGTGGCGCAGTGGTTAGCACACTGGACTCGCATTCGGAAGGACGACGGTTCAATCCCGCGTCCGGCCATCCTGATTTAGGTTTTCCGTGATTTCCCTAAATCTCTCCAGGCAAATGCCGGGATGGTTCCTTTGAAAGGGCACGGCCGACTTCCTTCCCCATCCTTCCCTAATCCGATGAGACCGATGACCTCGCTGTATGGTCTCTTCCCCCAAACAACCAACCAACCAACCAGAAGCTTATTCAGAGTTACAAGTTAAACATTAAGAACAATGACTATCACATTACATCCAAATACCTTTGGCTTCTTGAATTCGTTTGGTTTCATGCAGCGGACAAACCATGGATGACAACAACTCAAAGTATGCATTAAAGCTTCCAGTGATTTTCTGAACTGCACTGATAATGTAAGATTCCTTTTCCTAGTGTCATCTGTAAGGTTGAAGTCTTCAGCAAACAATGTTTTCAGGAATTTGTTACTAGAAATATACACAACTTGCTTAAGATCAGCACTGAATGTATCACGATTCTTCTCAAGAAAACCTAAAAAAAAATAAAAGCCATATCACTATAAGAACTGTGTAAGCTACATGCTGTGAACAGAATTTTTTTCTTTTCTTTTTTTAACATATTAACCACTATTTACAATTTAAGTATACATCTACATCTACATCTACATTTATACTCCGCAAGCCACCCAACGGTGTGTGGCGGAGGGCACTTTACGTGCCACTGTCATTACCTCCCTTTCCTGTTCCAGTCGCGTATGGTTCGCGGGAAGAACGACTGTCTGAAAGCCTCCCTGTGCGCTCTAATCTCTCTAATTTTACATTCGTGATCTCCTCGGGAGGTATAAGTAGGGGGAAGCAATATATTCGATACCTCATCCAGAAACGCACCCTCTCGAAACCTGGCGAGCAAGCTACACCGCGATGCAGAGCGCCTCTCTTGCAGAGTCTGCCACTTGAGTTTATTAAACATCTCCGTAACGCTATCACGGTTACCAAATAACCCTGTGACGAAACGCGCCGCTCTTCTTTGGATCTTCTCTATCTCCTCCGTCAAACCGATCTGGTACGGATCCCACACTGATGAGCAATACTCAAGTATAGGTCGAATGAGTGTTTTGTAAGCCACCTCCTTTGTTGATGGACTACATTTTCTAAGCACTCTCCCAATAAATCTCAACCTGGTACCCGCCTTACCAACAATTAATTTTATATGATCATTCCACTTCAAATCGTTACGCACGCATACTCCCAGATATTTTACAGAAGTAACTGCTACCAGTGTTTGTTCCGCTATCATATAATCATACAATAAAGGATCCTTCTTTCTATGTATTCGCAATACATTACATTTGTCTATGTTAAGGGACAGTTGCCACTCCCTGCACCAAGTGCCTATCCGCTGCAGATCTTCCTGCATTTCGCTACAATTTTCTAATGCTGCAACTTATCTGTATACTACAGCATCATCCGCGAAAAGCCGCATGGAACTTCCAACACTATCTACTAGGTCATTTATAGATATTGTCAAAAGCAATGGTCCCATAACACTCCGCTGTGGCACGCCAGAGGTTACTTTAACGTCTGTAGACGTCTCTCCATTGATAACAACATGCTGTGTTCTGTTTGCTAAAAACTCTTCAATCCAGCCACACAGCTGGTCTGATATTCCGCAGGCTCTTACTTTGTTTATCAGGCGACAGTGCGGAACTGTATCGAACGCCTTCCGGAAGTCAAGAAAAATAGCATCTACCTGGGAGCCTGTATCTAATATTTTCTGGGTCTCATGAACAAATAAAGCGAGTTGGGTCTCACACGATCGCTGTTTCCAGAATCCATGTTGATTCCTACATAGTAGATTCTGGGTTTCCAAAAACGACATGATACTCGAGCAAAAAACATGTTCTAAAATTCTACAACAGATCGACGTCAGAGATATAGGTCTATAGTTTTGCGCATCTGCTCGACGACCCTTCTTGAAGACTGGGACTACCTGTGCTCTTTTCCAATCATTTGGAACCCTCCGTTCCTCTAGAGACTTGCGGTACATGGCTGTTAGAAGAAGGGCAAGTTCTTTCTCTTTCCAAGGAGCTTTGGAAAAATTGCATATAGCGTGTAGTAATAAAATAGGTCCATTTAGTCTGAGACCCGAACGTTCATCTGGCGTTCCTTGGCGTAAGTACACTAGAAAGAATCGATTCAAGTTTGTAACCTATTCCAAGCCGGAGACAAGTGCAGATATTTCGAAAGTTAAATCATGGACTGATTTGGAGAATCAATGTCGTGCAAAAAATAAGATATTTCAAGGTGTGAATCCGCTTTATATTGGTTTGCAAATTGCTGGAGATGAACCCGCTAAGAATGATGTAGTACAAAGTGAAGTGAAATATTTAACGTTTGTTGTTAGAAATAGAGTGTATATGACCTTTTGTAAACGCAAGGGGACAGTAACATTCTGAATAAAGATTGTTGTTTACAGCTAATGTCTGCGTTGGTTTTTTTTTATGGCAACTGGGACCATATAAGAAATTACCCGAACGACCTACGCCTGGCCTTCCTTGTTCCTACCAGTCAAGAAAGAATTGATGAGTTAGCAATTACATTTTATGGAAACAAGATTAATTATTGAGCTGCTGTAATTGTACTGGAAGAACTCTGGTATTATAAGCCAAACCTGGATGATTTAATACGGCAATTCAGGGAAGCATACAGAGAATTTGTTTTTATGCCAAATGGAGTAAGGTGTGCTCATAGATATTACGATTTCCGACAGGGACGGTACAGGCCTTTATGGTATAATTATTAGAACCACAGTGAATACAAACCTCAAAGTCCTGCTCAGATGCACAGCCGAAGGCCATCCTTGAAAATGGCCTCACGGGCAGTGAGGTCTCCCAATCAGGGTAGAACAAAATATAGACTTGTTCACAAGTTGTCGAAGGAAAAAGAGCGGTGGCAGTGTTCCTGTCAGTATGAGTATTGTTTACATTTTAGGTGGCAAGCATTGGCAAGGTTGTATTATGTGTTGGACATTTCAGGATGGCGTAAAATCTGTTTACTGCTCTGGGATTCAGAAGAAGCCAGTATGAAAATGCTACCAGTAGTAGTCAACAAGCCCAAAATATCCAACATAACACAGCTTCTAATTCAACGGAGCACGGGACACGTCAAGATGCTGCACAACATCACTTTGACAACGGATGGGAGATGCCGCTGTCGCGCATGCCAGCGCACTTACTCGGAGCTGCAGGACCATCCGCTCCGGGTGACAACCTATTGGGGGCCCCATTAGAAAGCGAATCGCGCCCACCTAGTATTACTTGTGGGCCGATTCCGCGTTTTCGCAATGACGCAACTTCTTCAAGGCCGTGTGCAGGCCAGGACGTGCCTGACCGGCTTGGACATGTTCCAGACGCTTGCGCAACGCCTCGCCGGCAGGGGTATAAAAGGCGTAGCGACAGCTTTCTGATTACAGTAGATGCTACTTCTGTTGGCGGGAAACGTCACTTTGTTAACACTGTGTTGGCTATTTGGAATCTTATTGAGTATTGTATTTCTGAAGAGCCTTTTGCACAAGGTAATTTAACATGCATACATGCATACCTAATGTTGAGCGAGGGAAAGCTTTTAACAGAGGTTAGGAGTGGTCTTGAGTTTATGTTTGGTAGTATAAATGGTGTATTTGATGTCCAAAAATGTAGGAGTAGGAAAACCGCCTTGATTTACATAACAAAATATGATTCGGATCCTGTTTCTAATTGTAATGATTCTGCATTGTCTATTAACGTTCATGTTCTAAGGTGGGCCGAACGTACGAATGCTATAGATTATACGGACCCTTTTTTAGTTAATAACTGGTCACGTATTTGTTTTATTGAAAAATATTTTGAATCCTTTCAGGCTAACAAGCTTATAGTCAGGTCGCTGTCCGAGTGTCATTTGCAGTATAATGGCTGGGCGGGCCGCGTGGTACGCTGGTATAACCAGGCCTTTCGGTCCAAGGTGGTGCATAAAAAACAATTGTACCTTTATGGTGACACAAATATAGGCAAGTCCACCTTGATTGAAAAAATCGTTTCTCATAAACAACATGTTTATCATCCTTTTTGTTCCGAATTTGGATTTAGTGGATATGACCCTCGTGTTCATAACGTAATTGTGTTTGAAGAATTTGAGTGGTCTAGGTGGCGTCCGTATGCGGCAATTTTGAAGCACATAGTTGAAGGACGAACTGTCACTGTTAATGTGAAGAACAAACCAGGCATGGTTATAAAACATTGAGGCTTGGTCATATTTGTGTCTAACGAATTTGCTATTGGTGATGAAGCTTTAATATCACGTCTGGACGTAGTGCATAAACAGTTCAAACAAAATATAGTGCTTTCAATAAGAAAAGATCAAATGCTTACTTGTTATAATATTAAATATAAGTTCAAATATACACAGAAGAGCCAAAGAAACTGGTATAGGCACGTGTATTCGAATTCAGAAATATGTAAACAGGTAGAATACAGTGCTGTGGTCGGCAATGCCTATATAAGACAACAAGTGTCTAGCACAGTTGTTAGATCGTTTATGCTGCTACAATGGCAGGTTATCAAAATTTAACTGAGTCTGAATGTGTATTATTAGTTGGCCCACAAGTGATGTGACACAGCATCTCCGAGGTAGCGATGAAGTGGGGATTTTCCCAAATGACCATTTCACGAGTGTACAGTGACTATCAGGAATCTGGTAAAACATCAAATCTCTGACATAACTGCAAGAATGGGAGAAAAGACAACTGAAGAGAATCATTCAACATGACAAAAGTGGAACCATTCTGAATATTGCTGCAGATTTAAATGCTAAGCCATCAACAAGTGTCAGCATGCCAACCATTTGATGAAACATCACTGATATGGGTTTTCAGAGCCAAAGGCCCGCTTGTGTACCCTTGATGACTGCATGACACAAAGCTTTATGCCCACCTGGGCCTGTCAACACTGACAATGGACTGTTGATGACTGGAAACATGTTGCCTGGTCAGACGAGACTAACTTCAAATTGTATCGAGCAGATGGACGTGTACGGGTATGGAGACAACCTCATGAATCCATGTACCCTGCATTTCAGCAAGGGGACTGTTCAAGTTGGTGGAGGCTCTGTAAAGGTGTAGGGCATGTGCAGTTGGAGTGATATTGGACTCCTGGTACACCTAGATATGACTCTGACAGGTGACACGCACGTAAGCATCCTGTCTGATTACCTGCATCCATTCATGTCCATTGTCCATCCGACAGACTTGGGCAATTCCAGCAGGACAATGTGATGCCACACACATCCAGAATTGCTACGGAGTGGCTCCAGGAGCACTCTTCTGAGTTTAAATACTTTCGTTGGCCACAAAACTCCCCAGACATGAACACTATTGAGCAAATCTTGGATGCCTTGCAATGTATTGTTCGGAAGAGATCTCCACCCCTCGTACTCTTACAGATTTATGGACAGCCCTGCAAGATTCATGGTGTCAATTCCCTCCAGCACTACTTCAGTGCAAGTCCATGCCACATCATGTTGTGGCACTTCTGCATGCTCGTGGCAGCCCTACATGATATTAGGCAGGTGGACCAATTTCTTTGGCTCTTCAGTGTAATAAAGTATATTACAGTACAGCTGAACAAATAAACTGACCATAATGCACAAATATTGCTAACAATTGAAAATAACTGATATTGTGAGTGATATACAACAGCACCAATATAACAAGAAAGAGGTACATGAGAAAATTAGGGTACACTAGTGTCACAAAACAGCTTAAATTGCACAAATTAAACAAGACTCCAGTGTCCAATGGAATTCCTGTCAGATACTGTACAGAATTTGCAGATGACTTGGCTCTCATTTTAACAATAGTGTACCACAGATCCCTCAAATAAAAAATTGTGCTCCGTGGTTGGAAGAAAGCACAGATCAGACACATCTACAAGAAAGGTATCTGAGTTCAAACTTAATATTGTATAGAACAGAATGACCTCCTCGACAGCAATAAGCGGGGAGTCTAGTCATGCAAAACCCAATCCAGACATTTATGACATGACATCCTGAAAATGATGGATCAAGGCAATAAGGTGGATCCAGTATATTTTTTACTCCCAAAAAACACTAACAAAAGTGCAGTTATATAGAGATACAAATGAAATTTATAACTGGAATGAAAATTTCTTAGTAGAGAGGATGCATCATGTTATCTTCAATGGACAGCCACTAACGGATGCAGAAGTAAAGTCAGGCAAATCCTGTGCTAATGTCTTGGCATCCTTATTGTTTGTGTTGAATATCAAAGCCCTAACATTATGCAGATGATGTACTTATGTATAATGAATGTTGTAGGAAAGTTCTTGCAGAATGTAAATACTTTGGGATTAAAGGAGAGCACTTACCGAAAAGCAGAAGCATTGGGTCATTGACAGGCACTTTCAAAAGAAAGAAAACTTGTTAACTTCCAGAGTTATCCTTTGATGAGCTAAAGCAAAAAACAAACACACACACACACGCACGCATGCCTATGCCCTTACACTGTGCTGGCTGGACTAACACTGTACTTTGGCAGGTGGACTGGTTGTGGTGGGGGTGGTGTTAGGTAGGGTGGGTAAAGGGAGAGGGAGGAGAGAGGCAGGAAGAGGGATTGGAAGTGAGTGGCTAGTGGCTCGGAGGGAGACAGCCAGCTTGCCAACTAGGACTGTGGGAGGGAGGGGTGGCTGTTGCATGGGCTAGGCATGTGAAGCACAGTTGTCAGAAACGGTGGGGAGCAGTGCACGCTGAAGGAGGTGTGGGAATGTGAACTGGGAGGGAGTGTCAGGATAGAGGAAGGGGAAACTGTCAGGTGAAGTTTACATGGACAGTGGGTTACCTGAGATTGAAGTCAGGACAATTACTAGAGCAGAGAATGTGTTGTAAGGCTACATCCCACTTCTGTGGTTCAGAGAAGCTGGTGGTGGAAGCAAAGATCCAGATGTCCTAGTTTGTAAAGCAGGCACTGAAATTGATAATGTTATGCTCAGATGCATATTGTGCCACTTTGTGGTCAACTTTATTCTTGGCAACAGTTTGGCAGTGGCCATTCATTCTGGTTGATAACTGGTTGGTAGTCATACCAACATAAAAATCTGTGCACTGTTTGCAGCAGAGTTGGTATATGACATTGCTGGTTTCACAGGTGGCCCAACCTCTGATGGAGTAGGATAACCCTGTGACAGGATTGGAATATGAGGTGCTGGGTGGGTGGATAGGGCAGCTCTTGCACCTTGGTCCCTGTGGCATATGGACAGACTAGCATGTTGTGTAGGTAGGGTGGGAGATGGAATACCACTTTATAACAATGAAAATAATCAATTTTTGACAATATAATGTACTTAGGTAGGTAAAAAAAATCTGTTCAAAAAGCGGCAGCAGAAGAACACACAGGTTAGAAAATGTTTTTTTTGGAAGGATTGGGAATGATCTTGGGATAGGATGTGCCTCATTTCATGGCAGGATGAGCCTTGGCAGTGAATTTGCCTCACTTGTTCCAGTCCAGCACGATAATGGGTGACAAGGAGAGTGCTCCTTCGTATCTGATTCTCGAGAGTGGTGGGAGGATTGGGGATGTGTGAGAATGTGGCACAGGAAATCTGTTTGTGGATTAGGTTTGGACGGGGGAAAGGGGGGGGGGGAGGGAGGGGGAATGTGTATTACCTGCCTATGAAGATCTGCATGAGGCCTTCAGCATATTGGGCAAGGGATTTCTTGTCACAATAGACACGTCACACACAGGAGGTTAGGCTTTATGGCAGGGATTTTTTGGTGTGGTAGGGATGGCAGTTGTTGAAATGACAGTACTGTTGATGGCTACAGGGTTTAATGAGATTGTGAAGGAACCCATATGGGGTGTCACAGCCCTGTCCTCGCACCCTCCAGTCAGCAGTTTCCCCTTCTTCTGCCCTGTCAACCCACCCCAACCCACCCCAGGGGCTGCTCCCCACCGGGATCTATAATTGTGCATTATGTGCCGAGCCCATGTACCTGTCACCCTTCTCTCCAGCATTCCTAGTCAGCAAACTGGCTGCCTCCCTCTTACCTACTAGCCACTCACCTCCAGTCTCTCTCCTTGCCTCCTGCCTCCCTCTCCCTACTCAACACTATCCCCACTACCCCACCACAACCATTCCACCTGTCCAAATACTGCGTTGGTCCAACTAACATCATATAGGGCATAAGTGCATGCGTACATGTGTGTGTGTGTGTGTGTGTGTGTGTGTGTGTGTGTGTGTGTGTGTGTGTACTTATTTTACTCTAACTCACTGGGTATGAAACTGCAGCCTACAGGCCGCATTTGCCTCGAATGAAGTATTTGTATGGCTTGCGGTTCTCAGCCGTGTTTTATAATAATATGTATCCAACAACTAATAGCTAAATCCAAAAGCTTCAACTAATGTTACGAACTTTTTAAGAGTGTAATTTTTCTGCTCAGAATCAAATAAAAATTCAAAGACAGTAAGATGTGCTTAGTTTTAACCGACGGTGGCGAATTCAGCCATGAGTTAAGTAAAGTTGGTTGCTTACCTCAGGCGTTGACGGATAGGAAGTGCAGCCACTTTGGGGTTAGATGATGAGAGAGGGGGAATGTTTTCTTGTTTTTCTTCCAGTACTGACAACACACAGTTGTGAGCTGCTATGTCATAAATTTTGAAACAGAAGCAACACTGATTTGTGAACATGCAATTAAGAGATGGTCATCTTCAAATGTGGTACATATTTTTACCAATGAACATGAAATTAAATTATGGCTGTTGTAATCCAACTCAATGAGTAGAAGAAACATGACATTAAAATGTCAGTAAACATTTGTGATCATGTCTCATATTGCATAATGCATTTAAATCATATTGCATAATGCATTTAAATAAGCACAATCACTGTTATTAATCAAATAATCATCCATTCATAGAGAAAACACAACACTTCATTAGACAATTACAGTGTCATAACTTTGGGGCCACTAAGGGTGGCAGCAAACTGGAAGAGACAACAGACGACAGATGACAAATGGTGCAAACTTTTAATGATCAGTACCTGTGTCCGGCACTTATCATGCCCTTACTATAGCTAGTTAGTCTACTGGGAGCTCATAACATACAAATTTATGTAGGTCACCAAATAATAATACATACCTCAAAAAAAGTTTTGCATCATCCCGGTTACCAGAACTCCTGAAGATAGACATTGAATGTGGGTATTGTATCACAGACACAGTCCTTTTGACTGTTCAGAGATGTAACTAAACCAGCCGAAACATGTAAACAATCATGCATGAGCAGCACATATTAGACAGCGGGGTCCGACAGCCAATCAGTTCGAGTCATTCCACCAGAAAAGAGGTAAAAGACTCATGTTTCATTTAGTTCAACCATGCCTAGATGGTCAACACCATGGTTTGATTGCGTCCACATTTTTACTTTGTGCCAGGAAGGACTCTCAACTAGGGAAGTGTCAAGGTGTCTCAGAGTGAACCAGCGATGTTGTTGGGACATGTACGATATACAGAGAGACAGGAACTGTCGATGACATGTCTCGCTCAGGCCGCCCAAGTACTACTACTGCAGTGGATGACCGGTAGCTCCATGTTGAATAACACTTTTAGTGCAGCCACCGGATGTCATGTTACGATTAAAACTGTGCACAATACACTGCATGATGCACAACTTCACTCCCGACATCTATGGCAAGATCCATCTTTGCAACCACAACACCATGCCGCATGGTACAGATGGGCCCAACAACATGCCGAATGGTCTGCTCAGGATTGGCATCATGTTTTCATCACCAATGAGCGTCGCATATGCCTTCAACCAGACAAATGTCGGAGACATGTTTGGAGGCAACCTGGTCAGGCTGAATGCCTTAGACATACTGTCCAGCAAGTGCAGCAAGGTGGAGGTTCCCTACTGTTTTGTGGTGGCATTACGTGGGGCTGACAAATGCTGCTGGTGGTCATGGAAGGCACTGTAACGGCAGTAAAATACATGAATGCCATCCTCCAACCAATAGTGCAACCATATTGGCAGCATACTGGCGAGGCACTCGTCTTCATGGACGACAATTTGCACCCCCATTGTACACATCTTGTGACTGACTTCCTTCAGGGTAATGACATCACTTGACTAGAGTGGCCAACATGTTCTCCAGACATGAACCTTATCGAACATGCCTAGGATAGATTGGAAAGGGCTGTTTATAGATGACGTGACCCATCAGCTACTCTGAGGGATCTATGCCGAATTGCCATTGAGGAATGGGACAATCTGGACCAACAGTGCCTTGATGAACTTGTGGATAGTATGCCACGATGCATACAGGCATGCATCAATGCAAGAGGTCGTGCTACTAGGTATTAAAGGTATCAGTGTATACAGCAATATGGACCACCACCTCTGAAGGTCTTGCTGTATGGTGATACAGCATTCAATGTGTGGTTTTCATGAGCAATGAAAACAGCAGAAATGATGTTTATGTTGATCTCTATTCCAATTTTCTGTACAGGTTCTGGAACTCTCGGAACCAAGGTGATGCAAAACTTTTTTTGACATGTTTATATGCAGTCCAAGGTGCCAAGCTACAATGTCAGGATTGGCTCTTGAGCAAAAAGGTGCTCAATGCGTCTGCTTTTTGGTGATGTTAAAATATTATCTGAAAAAAGTTGCATAAAATATTCAGTCAGACCATAATATGGTTTCAAAGCAGTGTACAGGTTGGAAAGTTGCTTTAAATAGTGAAAAATGTTTACTGAATACTTCACAAAGTGCTGAAAAGTAGTATCTAATGGCTACAATATCAGTTAGTTGCAACTGGAATCAAGCAGACTTATACAAATATTGGTTGTTAAAGTTTAAGAGAATATGAAATGTTTGTAAATCAGGTGACAGATTTCAGCTCATTGGCATAATACTTGGAAAATGCAGTTAGTCTGCAAAAGATACTGCTTAAAAAACTCTTGTGCATCCCATCCTATAAGATTGCTGTCAATTTTCTGAAACCCAAACCAAATAGGACTAAGAGAAGATACTGAATACACACCAAGACGGACAGAACAAAGTGTCACAGGTCATTTGACATACTGGAGAGCATCACTGAAATCTTAACTCCAGACACCTGAAGATAAATGCCAACTAGCCTGCAAAAGCCTACTCACACAGTCTCAAGAACAAGTATTAAGTGAAGAATCTCAGAAAACACTACTATCCCCCTCCATACTGCTTTCTTCAGAACTTCAAAGACAAGATTAGACTGATTACAGAGTGTGCATAGAGAGACTTCATAAGCAAATGCAATGGGAAGAAACTCTGACATGTGGCACAATGTGAAGTACAAACAATGGAAAATTCAGGATGGAAAAAATGTGAAGTACCCTCTGCCATGTATGTCATGATGGTTTTCAGAGTGTGGGTGTATATATAGATGAGGCTGTGAACAAACAAATTTTTCACAATAGCATGGTCCAACTGAACCACAGTCATAACACACAATCTAGTGTTCCAGCTGGACATTGAATACAAAAGACACCAAAGGAGGCACACAAAATCCTAAGAGTGCCATGTCAGGAGAGGCAGTGTTGGCTCTATTGATGCAACTTTGTCATTTGAAGGGATCATTAGCTTCCCTGTCCTCACAACAGGTGGGCCATTCTCAATCTGGTGTCTGAGTGGCATGCCCTCCTTCCCAAACGCATCTTTCTTTGCTCCCTGAGAAAGAACTAACATTTCCAAAAGGTAGGAACAGTTATTTTTTCTTTTAAATACATCTATAAAGAGTACTGGGAATTTTCCTAATGAATATAAGTGTTGACTTGTGTGTCTTCCATTAATTTTACAGATTTCTCAAAATTATTATTGTTTTGACAAAAAGTAAAATAATACCAAGAAAAATCATGACTGGAATGAGTTATCCTCTAATGTAATTACCATCTCCTTACCTACAGCCCCCCCCATGAACCATGGACCTTGCCGTTGGTGGGGAGGCTTGCGTGCCTCAGCGATACAGATAGCCGTACCGTAGGTGCAACCACAACGGAGGGGTATCTGTTGAGAGGCCAGACAAACGTGTGGTTCCTGAAGAGGGGCAGCAGCCTTTTCAGTAGTTGCAAGGGCAACAGTCTGGATGATTGACTGATCTGGCCTTGTAACAATAACCAAAACGGCCTTGCTGTGCTGGTACTGCGAACGGCTGAAAGCAAGGGGAAACTACAGCCGTAATTTTTCCCGAGGGCATGCAGCTTTACTGTATGATTACATGATGATGGCGTCCTCTTGGGTAAAATATTCCGGAGGTAAAATAGTCCCCCATTCGGATCTCCGGGCGGGGACTACTCAAGAGGATGTCGTTATCAGGAGAAAGAAAACTGGCGTTCTACGGATCGGAGCGTGGAATGTCAGATCCCTTAATCGGGCAGGTAGGTTAGAAAATTTAAAAAGGGAAATGGATAGGTTGAAGTTAGATATAGTGGGAATTAGTGAAGTTCGGTGGCAGGAGGAACAAGACTTCTGGTCAGGTGACTACAGGGTTATAAACACAAAATCAAATAGGGGTAATGCAGGAGTAGGTTTAATAATGAATAGGAAAATAGGAATGCGGGTAAGCTACTACAAACAGCATAGTGAACGCATTATTGTGGCCAAGATAGATACGAAGCCCACGCCTACTACAGTAGTACAAGTTTATATGCCAACTAGCTCTGCAGATGATGAAGAAATTGAAGAAATGTATGATGAAATAAAAGAAATTATTCAGATTGTGAAGGGAGACGAAAATTTAATAGTCATGGGTGACTGGAATTCAAGAGTAGGAAAAGGGAGAGAAGGAAACATAGTAGGTGAATATGGATTGGGGGACAGAAATGAAAGAGGAAGCCGCCTGGTCGAATTTTGCACAGAGCACAACATAATCATAACTAACACTTGGTTTAAGAATCATGAAAGAAGGTTGTATACATGGAAGAACCCTGGAGATACTAAAAGGTATCAGATAGATTATATAATGGTAAGACAGAGATTTAGGAACCAGGTTTTAAATTGTAAGACATTTCCAGGGGCAGATGTGGACTCTGACCACAATCTATTGGTTATGACCTGTAGATTAAAACTGAAGAAACTGCAAAAAGGTGGGAATTTAAGGAGATGGGACCTGGATAAACTAAAAGAACCAGAGGTTGTACAGAGATTCAGGGAGAGCATAAGGGAGCAATTGACAGGAATGGGGGAAATAAATACAGTAGAAGAAGAATGGGTAGCTTTGAGGGATGAAGTAGTGAAGGCAACAGAGGATCAAGTAGGTAAAAAGACGAGGGCTAGTAGAAATCCTTGGGTAACAGAAGAAATATTGAATTTAATTGATGAAAGGAGAAAATATAAAAATGCAGTAAGTGAAACAGGCAAAAAGGAATACAAACGTCTCAAAAATGAGATCGACAGGAAGTGCAAAATGGCTAAGCAGGGATGGCTAGAGGACAAATGTAAGGATGTAGAGGCCTATCTCACTAGGAGTAAGATAGATACCGCCTACAGGAAAATTAAAGAGACCTTTGGAGATAAGAGAACGACTTGTATGAATATCAAGAGCTCAGATGGAAACCCAGTTCTAAGCAAAGAAGGGAAAGCAGAAAGGTGGAAGGAGTATATAGAGGGTCTATACCAGGGTGATGTACTTCAGGACAATATTATGGAAATGGAAGAGGATGTAGATGAAGATGAAATGGGAGATATGATACTGCGTGAAGAGTTTGACAGAGCACTGAAAGACCTGAGTCGAAACAAGGCCCCCGGAGTAGACAATATTCCATTGGAACTACTGACGGCCGTGGGAGAGCCAGTCCTGACAAAACTCTACCATCTGGTGAGCAAGATGTATGATACAGGCGAAATACCCTCAGACTTCAAGAAGAATATAATAATTCCAATCCCAAAGAAAGCAGGTGTTGACAGATGTGAAAATTACCGAACTATCAGCTTAATAAGTCACAGCTGCAAAATACTAACACGAATTCTTTACAGACGAATGGAAAAACTAGTAGAAGCCAACCTCGGGGAAGATCAGTTTGGATTCTGTAGAAACACTGGAACACGTGAGGCAATACTGACCTTAAGACTTATCTTAGAAGAAAGATTAAGGAAAGGCAAACCTACGTTTCTAGCATTTGTAGACTTAGAGAAAGCTTTTGACAATGTTGACTGGAATACTCTCTTTCAAATTCTAAAGGTGGCAGGGGTAAAATACAGGGAGCGAAGGGCTATTTACAATTTGTACAGAAACCAGATGGCAGTTATAAGAGTCGAGGGACATGAAAGGGAAGCAGTGGTTGGGAAGGGAGTAAGACAGGGTTGTAGCCTCTCCCCGATGTTGTTCAATCTGTATATTGAGCAAGCAGTAAAGGAAACAAAAGAAAAATTCGGAGTAGGTATTAAAATTCATGGAGAAGAAATAAAAACTTTGAGGTTCGCCGATGACATTGTAATTCTGTCAGAGACAGCAAAGGACTTGGAAGAGCAGTTGAATGGAATGGACAGTGTCTTGAAAGGAGGATATAAGATGAACATCAACAAAAGCAAAACAAGGATAATGGAATGTAGTCGAATTAAGTTGGGTGATGCTGAGGGAATTAGATTAGGAAATGAGGCACTTAAAGTAGTAAAGGAGTTTTGCTATTTGGGGAGCAAAATAACTGATGATGGTCGAAGTAGAGAGGATATAAAATGTAGGCTGGCAATGGCAAGGAAAGCGTTTCTGAAGAAGAGAAATTTGTTAACATCCAGTATTGATTTAAGTGTCAGGAAGTCATTTCTGAAAGTATTCGTATGGAGTGTAGCCATGTATGGAAGTGAAACATGGACGATAAATAGTTTGGACAAGAAGAGAATAGAAGCTTTCGAAATGTGGTGCTACAGAAGAATGCTGAAGATTAGATGGGTAGATCACATAACTAATGAGGAAGTATTGAATAGGATTGGGGAGAAGAGAAGTTTGTGGCACAACTTGACCAGAAGAAGGGATCGGTTGGTAGGACATGTTCTGAGGCATCAAGGGATCACCAATTTAGTATTGGAGGGCAGCGTGGAGGGTAAAAATCGTAGAGGGAGACCAAGAGATGAATACACTAAGCAGATTCAGAAGGATGTAGGTTGCAGTAGGTACCGGGAGATGAAAAAGCTTGCACAGGATAGAGTAGCATGGAGAGCTGCATCAAACCAGTCTCAGGACTGAAGACCACAACAACAACAACAACAACAACATACCTACAGCTTTAAATTTTGCTATGCTAGGTATTTTTTTTTTTTCCAATGAGGGAATAGTTTTTAAAGTTTCACAAGCTTTAAATCTATTTTCTCCTTTGTGTGTCCACTAATCATGTTTCTTTTGCTGTTTACTCAATAGTCTCTTTTTCTCTTTTATTTACTGAAGAGTTCTTATCTCAGAGGTCAAATTCAAACAGTGAAATTTGTTAATCTTTAGTTTTACACAGTAGAGTATTCTCATGCCAACCTCTGTAACATATCACTCACATGTTTCAAAATGATGTACAAGCTTTTTGGAGAACAATTACAACTTTATCAGTAGTAAAACAACGAGATATTGTCACTATTGATAGATAATTCTCTTTTTACTAATTTTTTGTATTGGTTTTACTATTTCTGGTTAATTAATTAAGTGCAGCATCACCACTACTGTTTGGCATGGCTGAGTAATTGCCACTACTGCAGGTAATGCAAAACGCCATGGAAGAGGGTCACATCAGAGCTGGATTGACACAGTTTCAACAGGGGCTACCTGCTGATAAGCCAAGTACTTGCTCCAAGGCATCAGCTCAATTACTACATGCCACAAATGAGCAGAAGCACCAGAGGCATGACAGCAATGATGTAACAGAGAGGCAGAGCCACTGTGGCCTGGATGACCTAGTAGCTTTCCATTCAAGACAGGTTTGTTGTTGATTGTGTGATAGAAACTGATGCTGCAGCAGAACAAGGACAGGCCGAGTCTGTATAAATATTTATCATTTTTAACCAAAGTTAGCGCAGACAATCAGCCAGCAGTCCCAAGGAGGCACCTACGATGCTCTACATGTCCACACGGATCAACATGTCACCACCTCCAGACCCTGCTGCTGCTAACTGCAGCCCTACTGCTTGTGCCAAGTCTGATGCTGTGGACTGTCTGATGCATCCTCCAATCAGCAGGTCACTTGGGGTCTGCTTCAGCTGCTGCCAGCCTCCTACACTGGGAGTCAACTGTTTGAGCCCAGGGCTGAGCAGCCACTCAACTGTCATCGCTTTTGTGGACAAACTCCTTGCTGCCTACCTCTGCTCATGTATGCAGACACTGACAGGCTGTCCCATCTATGCTGGTACCCCAGTATGATTTGGCATGCCTCATCACATCATGTCTGCTGCAGTTGGGAAGCCTTTAGTATGCAGTGTGGGCAAACTGCATGCTACTGACTGTTGGTTCTGCATCCATGCAGGCTCACTGTCATCACCATTTTACAAGCTCCAAGGTGCTGCTGGTGGTAGCACCTCTTCACGGGCCACCTACAACTTGCATCCTGGGGATGATGACTTCCCTAAGCAGTATCAAGACTGTTGTAATTTACTGTGTAATAAATGACTGTACTAAAACTGGTATTTTCATATTAATATTTCAGATGACTACCAGGTATCCATCACTGTTCCATTGGTACTCCACCCACTGTAGAGTACCACCAGCTTCCTGACACTAACAATTCAGTTCCTCCACCCACCACAGTAGTTACCCACTCCCAGCCATTAAACAAAAATCAGCAAGAGTCTGTCAAATAGTCTGATCTATGTAGCCATTGAATAATATTTTCTGTTAATAATCTCCTACCTTCTTGTGAAATTGCTATTTGCTCTGTTTGTTGGTTTCTCTCTACTTAGTTTGAGTTCCTTAGTCTATGCAAGCTCAGTGTTTTCATTCTACCTTTAAGATTATTTGTTTCATCATCTAATACTACAAAATCATTCAGATTCACATTGCTGATATTTACTTTTGAAATGTATTTGCAGTTGCAAATATGAACCACCTCCAGCTGTATAATAGAATTACAGCAATGAAAATTTGTGCCGGACTGTGCCTCAAACCTGGATTCCCCTATTTACGTGAGCGGTCATCTTAACCACTTTGGCTATCCATGTACAAAGCAAGGCCAGACCCAAACTACCATACATTGTCATCCATTAATTACATTGTCATCCCATAAATTAGAGCTGCTGTGAAAGACATGAAATGTATTTGCACTTGCGAATATGAGCCACCTCTAACTACAAAGGAGGAAATCCTGGATCAGGTCCGATTCAAGCACAAGTCTTCATTGTCATCATTCCATAATACAGCTACAGATGGTTCATATTTGCAACTGTGAATACATTTCATGTCTTTCATAGCAGCTGTAGTCACCAAAGTACCTGTCCCTTTGGACATGCATGCATGTCTGAAGCAACATTGCACCTTTCTTCTTCACAGCAGGGCACTGCAATTTCACATTCATAAAGATGATTATATTTCCAGCTAAATTTCTAAAGACACTTTTGATGCATTTTTAAATCCATCAGTCCACATTTGCTATATTATTGTCCTGAACTCTGTGTTAGTATGGTATGTTATTCTCAGATACTACTCACATAGGCTTATGTGCTTTTCATGGTTTAAACTCAATTCCGCACACGTTTAGTAAAACCTGACCTAGATGACTGGAGATGTGTATGTAATCATTTATAGCACCTGCTGACATCATGTTCTCTTATAGTGTTATCATATGAGCTACTGAACTGTTTATTCTGTTGTGCAAAAGACAGGATGCAATCAATGAATGCTTGCCTCCATGGAAATTATGTAAATTGTTTGCATTCATCTCTCCAAATATGAAGACTGTTACAGTTTCATGTCCGGAGGTTAATTTCCATTTAACTCATCCAGTGTATTGTATCTGCCTGGGGTATACAGCTAAGTACAATATATGTGTCTTGCAGGCTGCCGTCTCTCCATCAACAGCTCACATTGACACAACTCACTGAGCTGTTTACCTCCTAGCTTTGCACAACTCAGGCTGCTTATGCCATAACCTTACTCAGTGCCTCTGCTGAAGGGTATTTAGGCTGCTGCCCAACTACGCATACTATGGGCTTCACACTGATCGCATCTGCAGCCCAGTGATCAGAGTTGCTTTTGCCACTGCCCTGTGCACCTGTCATCAATGCTATGTTGAACTTGCATGAGCAGCTCCTAGGTGCGATGCTTCGCTGAACTACCTCATGACACCTTCCTCTGATCGAATGCATGCCACACTCTCAACAGATGTTGATGCCCAATGTCACCTCGCTGGATCCTATGACCAATGTTCTTTGGTATCCTTCTCCTCCACCTCCTACTATGACATTATGGAATTTGTCATTGTAGGCACATTCCATGAAACATCAAGAACTGACTTTCCTGTTCATAATTACGTAGTGCAGACTTTCATATGCAGAAACCGTATTTTGAGTTCTGTTTCTTAGTTCAATAAACAGTTGTTATTCTTCCTTGCAAATGTCAATCATTGTTCATTGCACAGCTTGGCAATGGAACTAAACAGCAGTTTCAAGAAAACTTTACAATCTCCAATGCTCCAATACTCTGACCTAGGTATGTGAGGAAACACTGTACTAATTCAGCCACTATCCATATGAATTATGAGCAACTCTTACACACATGAGCTATGACTAGCATGTTGCTGACCAGGGCATTTGAATAAATATTATTTTGGGCTGACACTGGCACAGCTGATGAGGACTTCATAATTTCTTACGAACATTTGGCAGTCAATTCTTATGAAAGCCATTTGCATATTTACAACACCTCTGCTACAGGTTACATCTCACATATATTGTGGATATCATTTGGGTAACAATGTGCTGGAAAGTAAGTCAGAGCTGTAATCAGTGAGGTTTATACCTGAAACAGCAACCAGCCACAAGCAAAGTTTAATAAGGTTTATTTGGATCAAACCACGACCAGTTGAAACTTCTATGGTCAGAAATGTCGTTCTTAAAAAACTATTCTGGGGTATTATGCTGAGGTTGAATTAATTTCTTGGTGAAACCCAGTGTTTCATCCCATCTGCTGAGGACACCTTACAGAAGCTGCAAAAGTAGAATTTGCATAGTTATGTCAGTTACTAACACACTACTACAGTCAGCAGATGCTGCCCACATGTGATTTAATTAACACCAAGAAGAATTCCAGACAATTCTATGTGGCATGGGTAGCAGCTGACTTGCAGGGGCTAGGATTAGATGTCACTTTGAGTGTAAAAAATGTAGCACATTCTATGCAGACCCTCTCATCTGTGATGTGGCGTGGCTGGCATGAGACAGCACAGTACAGACTAATGCACATTTCGATCCAACATTAGATGACGCAGCACAAATTGTAAAATCATAGGAGTGGATTGTTCCAGCACAGAATGTGTTTTTGAACTATTGACAGATGGTCAAAATTGATGAGTCACATCAGGGGAACAGCTCCCCATTGGGGCTATTCAAGCTTTAGTGAGCATGTTATTGAGTTGGTCAACTGAATGTAACAACAGAGGCGTTGTTCTGTCATCTCGACACTGACCAGCTACAGATGGAGGCCACAGCGGACCACTTTTGGTCACGGTAGCATGAATTTCCCAATGAGTTCCCAGCGGGTGCACACATCCTCCTTCCTGTACTCGACTCATGATTGCAGGCATGGCAGTCTTGTCCAAATTGTTGGTCACTACATGAGAGGAGACAATTTCCCTTTTCCTTTGCAACTTGTCAAGCCTGCCAAACACTAGGACATTTAGAGGCTGCCTGCAGAAAATGGCAGAGAGCAGAGCCGTGGGACAATGTTCTAGTGTTCACAGTTATGTCCATAAACATGTCATCAGGCTTACAGCTGCATCATATTATGGTAGACTTGGAGGTAGCTGACTCTTGCACAAAGTTTCAATTAGCCACAGAGGCCTCAGCCAATCTGGTCAATCTAGATAGTTATCACTAGCTAAGATGCCCCCCCCCCAGCAATCTTACAGTGGGCAACAGATTCCTTTGTGGCCAAATACAAAAGTGTGGAATGCCAGCTCATGCTTTTGGTTGTAAATTCACAGTTGACAGAAAATATTTTCAGACTTGATGTTTTCGCTAGTTGTGAAACTGAAGTAGTTGATAAAATTAATCTTGTCTCTCAGATCATGCCATTTCAGAACTTGGAGGCATTGCAGCAGTCATTCAACCTACTTTTTGGTAAGGCTCTGGGTACAGCCACCAATTTTGAGGTACATGTTACAGTGACACTGTCAGCAGTTCCTAAGTTCTGTCTAATCCAACCCATGCCGTATGCTATGCAAGATAAGATGAAGGTGGAACTTGACAGATGAGAGAGTCTTGGGCTGGAGTCACTGGTCATGATCCAGAAACCCAATGACAATGTTTAACTTTGTGGCAATTTTTAGCACACAATCAATACACAAAGCATCAACTATATGGATGACATTTGAGTAACTGGCTCCACCAGAGAAAAGCATTTGTAAAATCTGCAAGCAGATTAGACAATGAGCTGCACTGCATGCTTGAGAAAGGAAGTTTTTTTGCTCCTTGAGTGTATGAGGGTTTTGTGTGATTGGCATTTTTCTCTTAAAGTTCAGAATACAAAGTTCTTAGTGCCAATATTGCCATATATTAATAAGTAATCATGTCATTTGTTAATATTATGCCTTACCATAGGTTTCAGATGGCACACAGGCCTGGAGTTTTACATTGGATATGCTATGTTAGAGCTGATATTTTGTTTGTGTTGTATTGTTGTTTGATGTACTCTTTGGCAAAATGCAGCAGTTTGAGTTTACCAGCAAATGTTTTCACATCACATCACGTATACCATGGAACACTGCACAGATGCTGAAGCAGCCTCTCAGAAAAGAAGAAATCGAGAATCAGCAAAGAAGAATGTTTACAAAAATTGTGTTCATGAAATTAGCTGCTAGTTTGTTTGAGTTGGACACATATACCCACAGTGAATGTAAACTTGATAAAGCTCAGACAATACATGCAAACTGTTATACTATTCAGCAAAAATTCATTGGAAGTAGTTAGAAGACAAAGAAATTAATTCAAATAACACAATGGAAAATAGTTCAAGAATAATTTTTCACAATTTTGCCACCCAGAAGTCTCTGTCTCAAATGCAGTACTTAGGGCACATGTTTAGTAAGGACAACATATTTCCAATAGTAGAGCATGTTGCAGCAATCAACAAATTGCCAGTTCCTAAGGACATTCGGTAGTTGCTATTGTTTTTATGGTAGGTAAATAACTTAATGAAATTGATTCTATGTGATGCTCAACTCTGTCATCCATCAAATGAGCTTTGGAAGAAAGGAGTAAAGTTCAAGTGGTTGGAGACATGTCAGTTGTAATTCCCAAAATTAAAGCAACACCTCCACTGCATTCCCTATTTGGCAATGCTCACTTCCTGTAAACCTTTAAATCTGGCCACAGGTGTGTCGCAGTTTAGCATTGGTGCCATTCTCTCTCATAAAAGTCCTGATGGCTCATAGTAGCCTACTGCATTTGCCTCAATGGCTTTGTCGGCACATGGCAAAACTACTCCCAGATCGAGAAGCAGCTAGTCACCATCATATATGGTGTGAGAAAGTTGGTTCCATGTTTTGTTGTGTGGTACTAAGTTCCACCTCCTTACAGAGCATAATATGTTCATCTCTCTATTTGGTTCTCCACACCATAACAGCAAAGCATTTACAGCATTGGGGCTTATTTCTCAGTAGTTATTATTATGACACTCACTACCAGCCTACCTCCGAGCATGTGAATGCAGATGCTTTGTATCGGTTACCAGTGCATCCCTGAATGTGATTTTGACAAGTAGGATACAATTTGTTTTACACTATGACAGAATCTTCAGGGCACCCTCAACGAACTTCCAATGACAGCATGGGAAGTCACAGCAACCATGAGTGAAGATACACTCCTGTGCAGAACAATTACAACAGTCTAGCAGGTATAGTCAGAACATTTTCATGTGCTGATAGGTTTAACATTGTAGAAAGTGTATTATTGCTAGCTACAGAAGATCAGAATTGCTGCAGTGTTGTCCCACTGTCAGTGCAACAATACATACTACAGATGTTACTTGCATCCCACTGGGGGATATTTCACATGAAAGCAATGGTCCAGCGACATGTCTATTGGCCAGCAATTGATTATGTCATTGAGCTTGACGTGCATACCTGTTCAGCTGTGCCCCATCACAAAAATTTTCTCCATGCCCATGCCAAAGCACCCATGTGAACGTGATCATTTAGACTTTGCTCATCCCTTCTTAGGGGCCATGTAGCTGCTGGTGATAGACACCTTGTGTAATTTCCCACATGTTGCTCACACACTTCAATTCACACCCTAGCTGCCATTTTTGCTACTGATGGAGCACAGCACTCCCTGGTCTCTGAAAATTGTTGCCAGTTGGTATCTGAGGATTTTGTGATATTCTGCTGCCAAAATGGATTCAGCACTTGACCACCACACCTTCCCATCTGCCATCAAATGCAGAGGTTGAGCAGTTGGTCAGTATATTCAAGTCTCACTTAAAACAGTCTCAGCAGTGCTTTAATAGGATGCCCTGTCCAAGTTTCTTGTGTTGTGTCAAGCAACCCTAATCAAAAGGTGTACGGGAAGGTGTCGTCGTTGAGTGACTGTAGGAGGATAGAAGATGACTTGGACAGGATTTGTGATTGGTGTAAAGAATGGCAGCTAACTCTAAATACAGATAAATGTAAATTAATGGAGATGAATAGGAAAAAGAATCCTGTAATGTTTGAATACTCCATTAGTAGTGTAGCACTTGACACAGTCACGTCAATTAAATATTTGGGCGTAACATTGCAGAGCAATATGAAGTGGGACAAGCATGTAATGGCAGTTGTGGGGAAGGCGGATAGTCGTCTTTGGCTCGTTGGTAGAATTTTGGGAAGATGTGGTTCATCTGTAAAGGAGACCGCTTATAAAACACTAATACGACCTATTCTTGAGTACTGCTTGAGTGTTTGGGATCCCTATCAGGTCGGATTGAGGGAGGACATAGAAACAATTTAGAGGCGGGCTGCTAGATTTGTTACTGGTAGATTTGAACATCATGCGAGTGTTACGGAAATGCTTCAGAAACTAGGGTGGGAGTCTCTTGAGGAAAGGAGGTGTTCTTTTTGTGAATCACTACTGAGGAAATTAAGAGAACCAGCATTTGAGGCCGACTGCAGTATAATTTTACTGTCGCCAACTTATATTTCATGGAAAGACCACAAAGATAAGATAAGAGAGAGTAGGGCTCATACACAGGCATATAGCCAGTCATTTTTCCCTTGTTCTGTTTGGGAGTGGAACAGGGAGAGAAGATACTAGTTATGGTATGAGGTACCCTCCGCCATGCACCGTATGGTGGATTGCAGAGTATGTATGTAGATGCAGATGTAGATGAAGTCTGGCAGAGGCACTACACAGTCATCAGCAAGGTGGTATGTTTGAGCTGTCACATCCCGTGCCTTATGCAGTCTGTCCCATGGTATCAGCCATCTGGGCACACGTTTCTGCAGCCATCCAGCTGGCTGCAAGGAACTGTGATGGGAAATAAAGCACAACAACTTTATATTGTGACAGAGAGTCAGCAGCATCTGACACACCTTGTGAATGAATTACACCTATGTCAAACTGAGTACCGCAAGCTATGGCACACAGGGGGCCTTAGCACAGGTGAGAGGGACCACTGAACCCTCATTTCCAGCACCCAGTGACACCCACAGCCACCCATGTTTAGCTCACATCACAATTGAACCCTTTCCAGAAGACACCCCTCACCCAGAAGAATTGCTTGCCAAGTGAGTATCTGATGGAACTAGAGCACCTCCCTTCATCTATGACTCAACCTGCAGACAGTATCAACCCTACTCATCGATTCTCTACCATTAGTCTCTGGTGGAAAATCAGCCTGTCACTGCCCCCAGCATTGCCCCTGATGTCCCAGTGTCCAAGCAGAGTGCTCTTAGGCAGAACTGCTGATGGAGATCTCTGTTGCCATTTATCCATTGACTCCATGACTGTGGCAGAGGTTGAGGCATTTTCTGCCCTACATGCCTCATAAAGAGGGTGAGGGATTTGGTACCCTCACCACACCCTTGTTAGTTGGATAAGGAGTTGTTCGCAGTTGAGAGTCAAAGTGATCCACAACTCAGCTGTAAGCGGTGGGAGTGTCACACAAACTGGGCAGTGCCTTTGGTACCATAGGTTTCCTGATGCAACTTTGTGGACTCTAACCTTAGTCACATGCTAGCTTCAGCCCAAATTCTTGTTGACTAGGCTTATGCTCATTGCGTTTAATTTGTGACTTTTTTGTACTGTCACACTCCGGTAATTCTGTAATTGTCCGTGAAATATCTTTCACACTCTTTGCTTACTAGTTACAACACTTGGTGTTTATCATGGCATCATGCATTGTGGTACTCTGCACTCATTCTGGGTATGTTAAAGGATGCAAACATCTCATTGCATGAGACGTAAGACATTATTTATGGTACTTCACCACCTTTTACTAATAGTTGACATCATCATGCTGAGCACCAAATTAAAAAGTGTACTGTGAGATCAATTACAATATCTACAAAGTACAATTTTGGAATGCCTGCACCTGAGCCAGTGGGAGATGAGCTTCATGAAGGATCTTGTTTAGCAACACGTATGTTGGTTATAGATCAATAGGGACATGGAACACATGACCCATGATGTGGTAAATGCATACAAAAAACCAGTCCTCACCTCCACAGAGTTTTGCCCCCTGGTCAACAGCCCTTAAACTATGGGATGGTGTGTGCTTGGTCTCCACAAACCCATCCTTTACATAAATTTGGTTTCAGGGGTGGACATTGTTCCCAACTGCCTATAATTTGTAAATATGTTGTCCACCAACACTTAGGCCATCCTCAGGGCACTAACCAAGTTCTTGGATATAGAAGCCAATGGCAAACAATTGTGACAGTGGTGTCAAGTCTTATTTCTGTTATTCAAATGGTTCTACTATGATTGAAAAGCCAAACAACACTCTATGGTGACACCATTCCATCCAAAGTCAATGGCAAAGCTGAACTGGTGATCATGACCTGTAAGCAACTTATGTGGATGGTCACAGGTGAAATGAAATTTCCTGTCAGTTTATAACAATGTGCTAGAGGAAGGCTCAATACAAGAACCTTCCAAACAGCGTGCTAGAGGAAGACTCAATACAAGAACCTTCCCTTTTGCAGAATATGCTCTTACCTGGTGAGCTATCCAAGTACAACTCACAACTTGTCTTCACATCTTCAGTTTGTAAAGTAGGAGATAAGTACTGGAAGAATTATCATTGTGAGGGAACGTCATGAAACAGGTCAGAATAGCTCAGTTGGTAACACCATCACACATGAAAGACACAGTTCTTGAATCAAATCAAATCCCACATACAATTTTAAACAGCCACAAAGTTTCAAAAAGACACACTCCATTGCAGAATAAAGGTTCATTCTGGCATGGAAGAGATGCCCACAGATGCAGAGCGTACATAGGCATGGGCAGTAACATGTTTAAGATTTTATCCAAGCTTTGTGACTTGTCACACAATATACATAGCCACTGCCACAGCTACTACTCTTTCCATTACAACCATCATTGCCACCTCTGCCTCTACTGCGTCTGTCACACCTGGAGTGGTCCCAACCACTGTATCCACTGGTAACATTGCTGACTGCCATCACCACTGCAACCACCTATGGTACTACTGCACTGACAGCTAGTTTCTTGGTGGCCCAACCAACACCAATGCAATATCTCCAATTGCTCACACTGACATGGCTCCTTCAGTTTCTACTGCCATCACCATTAGACTTCAGAAATATTAATACTGTCACCACCTGTTGTAGTGTAAATGACACAAAACTAATAGGTATCATCTGTACTCTTCAGATAAAGATGGAAGTGACTTGGTGTCTCCATTGGACAGTTTTAATGCTGAGATCATACTAGAATCAATGGTGACATTCTCCATTCAAAAAACACAGCTCACTACTGGCAGCACAACATTTATCAGTGATGGGAAACTGTCTGGCCTGAGTCTGCGTGTGTTGCTACACTACCTCAGCTTGGGCATTAGTTTGTTGTTGACCAGTGCTTTTCAATAGATGTTATTTGAAATGCTACTTGTACAGTGGGTGATGTTTTTCTGATTTCCCAGGAACTTATCTTGGTACATTCTTAAGAGGGACATTTGTGTTGTCTATGGGATAACATGTTTGCTCTCAGATGACAAGATCTTCATAAATTGAGTACTGAACTCCAGGCCTTATTTAAATGGAAACTTTAACCCCTGTTTAGTAGGTTTTATGACACCTTTATTTCAATATACATGCATTTCATGCAAATTTGGCATGTCTTAGGTGTGATAGCCTATTAGAACAGTCAATGAGAGAGAAAAGGAACATCAGTGACATTTCCAATGAACGCAACTAAGCAAATTAGCTGTTGCTGAGCACTGCTTCAAATGTAATCATGAAATGAAATATGATGAGACCAGTATCAAGGTGCAAAGTTTTTGGGATAGCATAATTAAGGAGTCTATCAAAATAGAGGCACTGGAAAACCTAATAACATGGAGAGAAGTTTAAATTTGCACAATGTTTGGGGTCCGGCACTCACTTTACAACCATCAGAGCTGGCAAATGCTGAAAGAATGTGTGATTCATGGAATATCAGAACATCAAAGGGTGTAGTGGCCACTGAGAGGCGAAACTAGCTATAAATGGTGGCACAAGATCAACAGGAGTTCACAGTCTGGTCCAAACAATGAGTACACACAACAGCAAAACTCGCAGACCTGAAGAAGATGACTAGGTCAGACATTGAATTATTGTACATAAAATGGAAAAAATTCAGCTGTACACCCAGAAGTACACCATCAACCAATTAATATTTTCATAGACTTTGTATGTTTTGCAAAATCAGCTACACAGTGAGATCATTATGTAATAGAAGCATTAAAACTACATTTTTCACAAAAAATGACACTTTACTCTCATGTGAGCATAAGTCTTCATCAGGTATACATGAACCAATCCCATCGTAGATGTCTAAGTTATGCTTTAAAACATCCAAAATTATTGACATACGAAACACAGGGAAAACCAGTAATGGCCTAGAAAGTTATTGTCCAACGGCACTCCTGAGTATATGTTATAAACTGCTCAAAACTGTTACATACAGCAGAACATACAAACACATTGACACAGTTATGCCTCCTGAACAAGCTTGCTTTAGAGTTAACCTCTGTTGTTGCAAACAAGTCCTAGTGTACACTGTACACTGTACAGTGAATCAGAATTCCAGAAAGTCCTAAAACCAGAATTTGTCTTTGTGGGACTTGACTGCTGCTTGCAGCATGGTGTGGCTAGAGGAACTCAGGCTGAAACTAGAGCAAATTATTACTTGCTCAAAACTTACCAGATTTGGGCGAACAGAGTCACTGTATTATGAAAAAAGTAATAAGTCATTCTCTAGCACAAATAGACTACGATAAGGATCCATATGAGTTTCTCTTCTAAATAACTTTTTATTTTTATTTTTTAACTGCAAACAGCACATTTTAACTGTTAATCAACATACAGAGTATTAATAAGAGATACTATAAATGCATTATGTTAACAGAATGTGATAATCTACACTCACCATTAACATCATAATACACAGTCCCTGCAAAATGGTTCAAACCAAATACTTGTTCATGTTCTGAAATAGGTTTGAGAAAATATTTGTCACTGCCATGATTTCTGTGCACTTTATTTAACATGGTTTTATCAGTTCCCTGAAACAAACACAAAAGAAAAGTATGAAGCAAACAAGAAAAGAAAAAAAAATTCAAATTTTTTGATAATTTTAATGTATAAATAAATGGAGTGGCTTATTAAGGTGATTTCTTGGAGTCTTTCCACAGGATGAGAATCTATCAACATCTACTAGGATCAGTGAACATGGATGCATAACTGAACTAACTAAAACATTTTACATGGAGCAAAAAACCTTTGCACATCATATGAAAATTTCTCGAAGGAGTTCTGAACTAGTACAAGTGTTGCATCAACATTATGTATATTTAAGAGACTTTCATTTCAGAATGGAGATGGGTAATTTCATACACAATGATCCATGTCTGAGATAGACATGCAGTCTAAATTTGACAACGTTTAATTATTTTGCTCATTTTGTGTGTCATGGTAATGACAGTAATGACGTGTGCAAAGGTAAAAAAATAGACGTCTTAGAATTTTACAAATGGTTCAGGGCCTTACTAGCCTTGTCATATTAGCATGCATTTCATCACAGCAGTATTTGAGTTTTGCGAGCTACCAAGCACTTTTTCCACTCTTTTAGGGATTTCTCATTTAGCCAAATAGGCTTCAACAATGGGGGTAGGGCAGCATTTTAACAGTAATTTCTACATCAGCTTTTATGAATTCCAGTGCTATGTTGTCTAGGCCTGGAGCTATTGTATTTTTGGGCTTCTCAAAGCAAACTAATTTTGTATATTGTGGGACACAGCAGATTTATATCTTGATCATCTTTGACTTCCTCTGGAAGATTTCTCATGTGTTCCTCACAGTTGTCTACACAATTTAATAATTTGTTGAAATGCTCCTCCCACATTTGTCAGTTGTGCCTGTTGGGTTGTAATCATCATGGCATCCTTGCTCTTAACTGGTCCTTCATGTCTTAAGTTCTTCATTGACAGCCATTGGATGATATTGTACAGACCCATAATATTCTCTTGTCCTGCAGCTTCTGCTAACCATGCCTGCTCAATCTGTCCATTTCCTTTTATCTCTGCTTTTCCCAGTCTTTTGTTTGCCTCAGCACACTCTTCATCTTCTGTGCTCTTGTCTTACAAAGATGTAACTTTTGTTTCAGTTCTTTCCTACAGTTAATTTTATTCCAAATGTTATTAGAGGTCCTTCTTTCTTGTGATATGTCTTAATTCCCAGGCTGTTCTCCCCAACATCTAGATAATTGTCTCTTTAAGTTTTTGGAGAAGAGGAATTCAGTGGGGAATCCACTAACCTCTGGAGGTTTTGAACTTCACAGACAACATAGTTTTATTAGCTCAAAGGCTGACAGATATGAAGATAAATTAAAATCTTTGAAAAAAGAAGCAGAGACTGCTGGCCTCTAGGTAGATATAGGTAAAAACGGAAATGATAGTAAATTCTAGGAACATGGAATAGCCTCTGTTTTTAAGGGAGCAACATGTAGAGAATGTCAACTCATTCTTGTATGTGGGCAGGGTGGTGACAGAAGATGGTGAAGCTGGAGAAGACATGAAGAACCACTTAAATAAGGCAAATGCTTCCTTCACACAATTGTGTCCAGTATGCTGAAACAGAAGCATCACATGCAAAATAAAAATTAAAAGTTTAATACAAATGTCAAGGGTGCCCTCCTGTGTCCCAGTGGAAGTTGGGAAGCAGACAAGAAGAAAACATCACAGTTACAGCGCTTTATTAAGAGGTGTCTACAGTGCATCATGAATATCTAGTATTCAGAAAAAAAGCAATGAGGAGCTCTGCAGGAAAACAAATCAGATACATACAGAAGACCAGATATGTGAGAGAAAGTGGAGATGCTAGGGTGCACACTGAGAAAGCCAGATGGTGCAATCAAGAAGAAGGCATTGGAATGGAATCCTCAGGGAACAAGGAAGAGAGGCAGATCCAGGGGTACATGGAAGAGGAGAGTAGTATGGTAAGTAAGGAGATTTGGCAAGAACTGGTCGAACCTGAGGGTAGTGGCCAAAGAGAAAGATTGATGACGAGTTCTTCTGGATGCCCTATGCCACCATGGGAGCTAAAGGAATTATATCAATATCTGATTTCAATTCAATCCAATGCCTGTGGTAGATCAATAAATCACCACTATTACTATTACTATTGCTGCTGCTGCTACTACTACTTCTCCTTCTGATCTGTTTTTTAATTTAAGGTTGTCAGCTTAATAGCAATAACAATAGTACTATAAATTATTCTAGTGTAATCACAAGATAAGATACATTATTTTAAGATTATACACATGAAACATGAAATTTCATTATAAGGAAATATTTTGAGTCTCTGACTTTTGGTGCCAGTTATTACTGAAGTGATTGGTATTTCTCCCTTGACGTTGTAACAATCTAAGCTAGATGCTCGCTACTCCAAATTGAATCTACCAATCTGCTAGTGTTTCTGACACTCTTTTGAACACCTTTGTGTGTTTCTTGGTTTCTGTAAGAGAGCTTGGTTTATTAATACGCATTTCAGTAATTATTACTCCTTTATCATTTTTTATATTGATAAGAATGTACAGTATGTTTTGAATCCAAGATTATGCAAACTTTAAAGAATTAGTCATACTGGTACATACACTATTAATTTAAACACAGAAACAAATCAAACCAGGCAGAAGTAAGGCTGTGAGTACCGGGCGTGAGTCGTGCTTCGGTAGCTCAGTTGGTAGAGCACTTGCCCGCGAAAGGCAAAGATCCCGAGTTTGAGTCTCGGTTGGGCACACAGTTTTAATCTGCCAGGAAGTTTCATATCAGCGCACACTCCGCTGCAGAGTGAAAATCTCATTCTCAAATAAAACCAGTTTCATAAATAATCTGTTCTGAGTCATGGTTCAGTTGACACAAATGTTTTGACTGTAACTAATATGGAAATGGAACCTTGTGTCAACAGCAAATATGCACAAATTATTTTCAAACAGAATAAACAACCAAGAAGAAGATGGGTCTTTTAATCTCAAAATCACAACCTGGACAATTATTAACAGAATTTCACAGAAGATATGTCCCCTAGACAATGCTGTCAAAATTAAGTAATCATCAATTTTTCATATAGTCATTCTCTCACTCAAATATACTAATGCTGCAAAATCAGTGATGATTCACTTCAACTGCATGCTAACCTTCTTGTTTATGATAGCCATATTAATTTTGTGAGAGGTGGCTATAACATGAGCAACAAATCACATTGCTGCAATCTGCCATGCATGCAGTGTGGCACAGCAGTCAGTGTCATTGGCTGATGTGCTACAGGTTGCCAGTTTAAACATTTACTTCTTATTTAGTATTTATCATTTCTGGAATGTTCTTGAAATATCTCATATTTGTAATGTTTGTATATTCTGGGATATTCAATGCCTGTATTAATACAAGCTTTCTAAAATATTCAATGTTAGTTTAAAAACCTGCACTCTCTATCCAGGAGGTCAGTTCTGTTCTGGCTGTACACTGGTGTTCATAACAAACATGCATTAAGTGATAAGCACCGTATTTCACTGATGGCCCTGCTTTCAGATTTTGACTTGAGTGTGGTTATGATACGACATTATTTGATGGAGATGCCAGGTACTTCAAAACATTCATATCACCATGGCTCCAATTAGGCAATGTACAAGCTGTCTCCTACAGGGACAGGAACTGGAATGTAAGCAATATATCATTCTCGTGGTCTGTATATTCAACAATTTATTTCAAGCCACCAGTAGGTCAGCTTCATATCAGGCATCCATCAGTGTTTTCCGTAGATGCTAGTCAGGAGCCAACAAAAGATTTTACTGAGTCACCAAATAAACAAATGGGATGACATAATGTGTTCCACAAATTGATGTTTTTACTTGGATGGCACAGCCCAGCAGTGGTTCAAGAACAAAAACAAACAGATCAATAGCTGGGATATATTCAGTGCTGAAGTGAAGAAAACATTTGGCGACAACCAGCAGCAAGTCCACTTAGCGGAAGAACAACTGAAGAAAAGGACCCAGCATAATGGGGGAAAGATACAGACCTACAAACAGGATGTTTTGGCCTTATACCACATATTAAATCCAAACATGATAGAAGCTGGCGAAACATTACACCTGATGAAAGGAGTTCGTAAGACATGAACAAAAGCTCTTCTGGAAAGGATTTTGCAACAACCTAGAAATTCACGAAGTGGTGCCAGCACGTTGAGTAAACACAGCAGAAAAAGACTTGGATGCAAGGAGTATGACTGACTCTCAAATGAGATCCCTGTAGCAGTAGTGGAAGACTAGCACAGCCTCACATCTCTTATGCCAGGTAGTGAGAAAAGAAATACAGAATTTTAAGGCCACTAGAACTGTCAGACTGGAGGAGTCATGAATGTTTACATGATATGTCAGGACATAATAGGCACTGATGACAAAGAGATGTATTGATCTTTAGTACCAGTCTCCACCATCAGCTGGTCACACCAGGAAGAATGGACTTGGCCAACTTGGACTTATGCCACAGCCATCAAATGACAACCAGCATTTGACCAACGCAAATACTACCAACTCCTACACCAAGTATAGCACCTCAAAGAAGAACAGTCATTTGGAGGACAGAGGATAACATGCTGGTGTGCTTTCACTGTGGATGCCCTGGACAATGTAAGCTACTGCAGAAAAAAGAGGGAGAGTTTTTGACAATTAAGATGCTGCCAGACTTCAACCATGACAGCAGGTCTATTCATACCAGTCAAATGCAGACAATATTAGTCAACCTGTGGGATGAAGCCCATTACCATACCCTGTACAAGGTCACTCTCCAACACACCATAGCCATTATCCATCCCCACACATAGATATCAGCCACTCGACTAGCTGTCGACATCTAAGCAAGCCAATCATCTATGGTAGTGAGGCCACCACAGATGTAAAATCTCCATGGACAACAGTCAGCAAGATGTCAGGAAATTTCATTTATGTCTAACTGACAAACAGAACAGGGAGTTCTGTGCTCGTAGTTAGCAAACCAAACCTAGTACATATCCACCGCGGAGCTCGGGGCCACAGCACAGTTGCGACAACTGAGGATGGCCTTATGAGAGCCCAAAACCAGTCACGATAATAAAAGAAATTTACAACTGAAGTGATATTTTCAACCTCTAGCATCAGTCTTCAGTCAAGATCATCAGTAAAATTGTGAAGTTTTTCATTTATTATAAAAGGCTACTTAGGGTTGCAAAATAAGTCTACAGGCCAGCAGTGCTCACAAGTATTGTAGGTGGTCAAAGCAAACCTTGGATCACTGACTGTCATGAGCAGCCACAATGTATCCCAAAAGGAACATGTGCAGGAACAGCCAAAGCAGTCCTGGAAGGGCAGCTTAGTGTTATCAGCGAAGAATTGTGCTCCAATACCAAAACACAGGGAAGGAAGCTATCAAACTGCCAATAGAACTGAGAACAATGTTGGTTGAGTAACAGACTTTCTGGTTGATTTCGATTTGCTTCCAAATCCAGATTCCAGGGGAAGGGGGGGGGGGGGGGGGGGGACACAGGCCAAGCGCAGCCTATTGTAAAACACTGTAACAATGCTGGGAATCATCCACCACTTAGCCAGAATTCATACAGACTGTCGCCAACTAGGCAAGGGGTAGTCCAGGAGGCATTGTAAACCATGTTAGCAGTTATGGGTAGATTCAGTTTTAGTGCAGATTCAGAGAAGTGCTTAAAAGGAAATAGCTCACAATTCAAAGTTCGAGGTGACCTACTGTACAACTAAGAAAGAGTGCTTTGCAGTTATTTGGTCCATCAACAAGTTCTGACCATATTTATTTGGCAAAGCATTCACCGCAGTGATAGACTGCCATTCCCTATGCTGGCTGACAAGTCTGAAGGCTCTGTTGGATTGATTGGAAAGATGGGCACTGAGGTTTCAGGTGTATGATGTAACCATAGTATACAGAAACAGACGCAAACACAAGGATGCTGACTGTCTTTTAAGGAATCCTTTGGTTAAACACAGCAGCATGGATAAATCTCAGTCCCCACTGCATTAAATGCCATTGCTGTTGAAAAGACAGAAGATCCATCATTGCCAAAAACCATAAAAACCTTGAAGAATGAGGAACCAACCAAAGGAGGATTCCAAGTAATAAACAGAACACTGTATAAGAGGAACTATGATCCAATGGGGCAGAAATGGTTGCTCATCATCCTAGTTCATATACAAGCAGCAATCCTGGAGCATTTTCATCAGACACAGGTACCACTGGCCAGGTCTCTACTGGCTCATGGAACACTATGTGTGCCACTGTAAGAAATGCCAGGGTTGGATGCACATGTTGCAGTTACCTCTGGAGCATCTGGTACTCAGTTTGCCTGCGGCAGTGACATTCCACTGAACTGGAACACACCTCTTGGAGAGGTTTCTGAAGATGACAAATGAGAATTGATGGATCTGGACCACTACCTCACTCATTATGCTGTCACTGAAGCTGTGCAGTCTGCCAAAGCTCCAGAAATTGAAAAGTTCCTTGCAGACAGTGGCATTTTGAAGTGCAGAGCACCCGATGTGATGATCTCCAACTGAGGAGAAGTTTCGTAGTTGAGACTAGTACCAGAGGTAATTTCAAGTTGCAAAGCCACCCACAAGATGACAACCGCATACCACCCACAGACAAATACTGTCACAGATTGCTTTAATAAGATGTTAGCAGATACACTCTTAAAATACACTGATGTCAAACAGGGAGACTGGGGAACAGCACTGCCATCATAACACTCACATACAACACAGCAAAGCATAACATGACAGGATTCACAATATTCTCCCTGTTCCAAAGTTGCAAGGCTGAAACAACAATAGAAACACTGTTCCAGTTTCAACTAGGCAACCCTCAGGATAATTACACGAAGAACCTCATCACTAGGACTGAACAAGCAAGGCAGCAGGTTCACATACAGACACTGCATGCTCAGGAGATAGACAGTGAGTGCTATAATGCCAAGCACCAGTTAGTTATGTACAGCTCAAGAGACTTGGTATGGATTTTTATGCCTGTGAGAAAAGTGAGAGTTAGTAATGTGCTACTTTGGACCATATCATATCCTCTGTTCTTTTTTGGACATAACATATGAGGTCAAGAATAATGATACCTCATCAAGAAGACAAAAGTGCAGAAACCTCATCTGTGTATGTCATACCTTCCTCACTTCCAATTTATTTATTTGTGACTTAAGCATGTGTTTTACATTTGTAAGTGGTGTGACTAATTATTTTGTTTGTCATAAGTGCATTGTTGATGGCTAGCACATGCCAGTCTCTCATGAATGGTACCAGTGTTATGTGAACTGCATGGGTGCTTGGAATATCGTTGAAGGTTGTTTTGTTCTTTATCAGCTGCCATGTTGTGCTATTGTGTGCATCCTTCCCACGTGTAAAAACATATAAATAGTGAATATGGCTACCAGATATCGCTTGTCAAACTCAGAGATTTAAGAACTCTTGAATAATTGCTCAAAACTTGACGATCTTTAGAACGACATTGGCAATTTTTCAGAAAACAACAATGACTCATGTGAACTGGAGAGCAAAACCTGTATTGCTGATAGAAACAATGGTAGTGAGCATGAAGAAGCTAATGCACAAGTTTCTAATAGTCAGGTTTGTCATTTAGTTCAACAGCCTGCCCTTCATAATGAATGTTGTCATTTTGATGCAGTCCCTGGATTACCTGTGTTTGAAGAAAAGAGTGGAATTCAGGTTCCTGTTGATACAATATCAACAGAACCAGACTGTTTGTTGCAATTTTTTGATCACAGTATGTTTCTAAAAGTAAAGTCAGAGACAAATATATATGCTAATGACATTATTTCTGAACTTTGCTGTCAGAAAAGGATCAAACCAAAATCTTTATGGAAGAAATGGAGACCAGTGAGGATACATGAAGTATATCAAGTTTTTGCAATTGTTTTGCATATGTGCATTGTAAAGAAACCTAAACTTAGGGATTATTGGTCTGAAGACCCTGTCCTTACTTCATCATTTGCGTCTCAGCTAAAGTCATGAGACAGATTTTTTTCCATATTCAGGATGCTGCATGTAAACAATAATGTGCTATGGATACCTCTACAAGAACCAGGCCATGACCCTCTGTATAAAATAACACATGTTTGGGACTTTTTCACATAAAGATGCACAAAGTATTTTATCCATCATGAAATATGACTGTGGATGAAGCAATATGTCCTTTTTAAGGAAGAATTGGATTCTATGTTTATATGAAATAAAAACCAGAGAAATATGGAATAAAACTGTGTGTCGTAAGTGATGCTCAAACAGGTTACATGTGAAATGCTGAAGTTTATACTGGAGGAAAAGAAAATGTTGACAATTCTGTCAAATCCCTGCTGCTGAGGCTATGTTCCTCGTATTTGGTAAAAATACATGTGAAGTCCTGCATCCTTGAAGAACTATGGGAAAGAAATACATTGGGAGTTGGAACTGTGATGAAGAACAGGACAGATCTGCCTAAAGACCTAATAAATTGATAACTAAAGAAAGGAGAAATGACATTTTGTTGTAAAGGACACCTTTTCTGCTTGAAATGGAAAGATAAATATGATGTACACATGTTGCCAACAAAGCATAAGATGACTGCTTCACATATATCCAGGTGTGGATATGTTGAGGTGGAAAAGCTACATGTTGTACTAGACTACAACTTGTCTAAAACAGGTGTTGACAGAGGAAACCAGCTGATGGTTACTATCCCTTCCAACGAAAGACTGGAAAATGGTGAACAAAGATTTTCTTCCATATTTTTATGAGGGCAGCAGTGAATGCCAACATTATTCACAATATAAAAATATCAAAAAAGTGTACATTAGCACATTTTTCTCTATAAATTAGCAAAACAATTGGTTCAAAAAGGAGGAGCAGAACTAAATAAAGACATACATTCAGTATCTTGAGTTGCAAGTGCAAACAGACTCACAGCATGTCATTTTCCTGAGAGACTGCCACCAACAGAAAGAAACCAAACACAGCTAGAAGATGCAAGGTCTGTTGGGAAAAAGGGAAATCTCAGTAAAGGTAGGGAGCAGAGAGACCAGATACTACTGTAGGCCATGTTACACAGGCCTTCATGTTCACAAGTGTTTTGAAAGATTTCATACCTGAGTGAAGTTCTTTAATTTGTAAAAATGAGGAAAAAACATTTCACAATAAAAAACTTTACCTATAAATGAAGCATTTAGTATTTCCCGCTGACAAGTGATTTTAAATCAATAGCCTACCATTCCGTATGACTTACAAAAATTTTGTGCACTTCAGGGAAAATAAAAATGCTGAAAAACATTATCTTTAGAGTAATATCTACAAATCCCTGTATAATTTATTTGTGCTAAATGTATACATATTCATAAAGAGGAAGGATGGAAGGTTAAGCTGATATACTGCCTAAAGAGGTAAGTGGATTAGTAAATTTACTAAAAAATTGTAAATTGTAGCAAATTTCATCAGGGTCCAAGTATTAACTGGATTGCCAACCTGTTAGGCTCCAATGTATTAAGGTTAGAATTGCCTTATTTGCTTCTGCATTTCTCCAGAACACAAAATGATCTTTCCTGTAACTGACTTCCAACAGCTTTTCCATTCTTCTGTAAATAACAACATAGTCAGATTTAATCCTTCCTCTCTCCATGTTTTTCTGACTACCACAAGTAGAATCTCACTCTATGACATGTGCTTCATTATTTACCATCAACCTGGCTTCAACTTACATTAATTCTGTTGTTGTTCTCTCTGTCACTTGTAATACGGGATTTGCAAGACCATATTGATGCCAAACATTTTGTCACATGGAATGCCTCAAAGAGGGTTGAGACAAACAAGAGAGAATTTTTGGCTCTACCAAAAAGTTTTTCATAAGACAATCCAGGTACTCCACACTGTTTTCCTCCAGACAGACTGGTCAGGAGAGGAGTTTAAGTACACAATGTATATTTTTCCATTTTGTCAACTGTCTTTTAATCCAGTAGCTATGTTCATTTATTTGCTGTTTTCTGATGTTGTTGTGGACTCATTGCCTTTTCCTTCCTTGGATTCTGTGTCATGACAATTGGTTTCTTCTTTCTCTTTTCAACATTGTTGCCACTTCTGTCTCACTTACACTTTCAAGTATCCTACTCTTATCTCAAACTCCTCATTTTCCCTCTCTTCAGGTCTAAATTCTTAGGTTTTCAAATCTCATTTGTTGCTAAAATTTCACTGTTGATTCCAGTCCTGGTTTACGTAGCTGCATCTCCACTAATCTGAGATACTATGTGACTTACATGCATACTTTTTAACTGCCTTATAGCCTCTCATACTTAGCCCTTACATGCCAGATGAAGAAAACCTGGTTACAAACTTTATTATTTGTGAGATTTTCTGTTGGCACTTGTATATGTTTCTACTTGATAAAAAGCATTTTCCACTGTCTTCATTTGATAAAAGAGTATTTGATGTTAATAAATTACTTGTAAGTTAACAAACCATACAACACCAGTTGCTCTATTTGACAAGATCCCTAAAAGTGTAGCTAACACCACACTTCAGTATCCTGCGTTTTCACTAGGTTTCTCAGAAAATGATTACCTTCATTTTTTACTAGTTTTTGGCAGAGACAAGTCTGAGAAATGAAGCAATATTTTAACTAAGTTGTTCCACTGAGAGCATCTAATTTCAGTGAAAGTCTACAGCAAGGAATGACACCTGTTTCTATTAATTTAATTTTCTTTCCTATGAAATACATTAATTTGAAGAATGAATTATATGCACAAAATGTGTCAATTTGCAATACAATAAAAGGAAAATAAAAATGATCTCAAGTAACAAACATATCCTATAATCTGCAGTCTGTAAAAATTAATTGTTGGTTGACATTTCCTCCGATCAGACCTCTCAACATCATGACCAAACTGTCTGTCCTTGCCAGTCTTCCAGAACAATCAGTCAGTAAATATCCAACTGCTTGTCCAGCTTTCTTTCTTGATCTATTTGGAATTTTGGAACCCAATTCCTGAGCCCACCCCTTTTATTTTGCATTTCATCAGACATCGTAGCATACACACAATGATGGTAACGTGATGCATAGCACTAACCAAACATTACTGTATCCTTTTGCACAAGATGTGACTCTGCATCACATACTGGTGTACAATCTTTGTCATCACATAGATTGACCTACATAAGATAATCTTCCGACTTGAAGTCAAACGTTTTTAAGGCAGCAAATCACCATTGCAAAATGTTCTGGAAAGTCATAAATGTAACAGTGTTGCAGTACAGTGGTGTAGTGTAGTGGTCACAATACATACCTGATGATGGACGTGCATTCAAATCTCGCTGCATGTTTTGCAACTTTTTATTTTTAAATTTTAAATCTTATCAAAGTGACTTATTATTTTTGTTCAATAAATTGCTGTAAATACAATTCTTTTTTATTTCAAATACTTTGCCACAAAATTTTCATCAACATACTATCATTGTGTATTTTTTATTTGCTCTTAGTTTTTCTTCCTATCATTCTTTTTTTTTTTAATTTGGAATTTGCAAGTGTCGCCTATATTCTGTAAACAGGACTTCTCATTGGTTGTTACAGTAGCAGCTCAGGTAACCAATGAAAGTGAGAAATAAATACAGTTTGCTTTTAGTGCATCAACTGAAATTCTTCCATCTTAAGTTTACTCATAGAAGTCAGCTTTAATCGCCATGAACAAAGTGAGCACGATTAATAGTTCTGCCGCAGACTGTTGACTGCCATTTTTTGGACACACAGCACATCGTGAGGTTTTGGTTGCGTTAAAACGTTAGTTTAAATTCAGGACTACAATATGCTTTGTCTGCTGCTGTTCAGTCATTGCTCATTTAAAAGCAGCTACTGAAAGAGCATATCACATTCCTGTCATGCCTCACAAAGGCTGCTTCTAACATTGCTTCACATTAAATGTTAAGTAACAGCACTTGTGAAGTGACTCATCATGTTTGTGTGTCTCTCTTAACCAATCAGTAGGCAGCAACTGATGTGGCAACAAAACAAAGTGGGAAGTGGCAGACATCAACTACTAAGTAATTTTAATCGAACTATAGTTATGTTTCTGTACAATTATGTCAGTTCTCATTCATTCTTTTATTTGTCAAGAATTACATTTAAAAAATCCATTTCTTGCCGCACTTAGTTAAGCATAAAAAATAGCCACTGTATTTCCACATGTTGGAACAATGTACGAGTGCAGTACACACAGAAATGTAATCACATATCTATTACGAAATTTATGCATATGGTTTAACTTTATATTCTTATCACTAAAGTTATGCACTCAAACAAAATATATTACAAAAATATTGTAACTGCATTTCCCTCTGCGTATTTTAAGCTGTAATATAAATAGCCTTACCTTTGGAAATTTAGATTCTTCATCAATGAGTGCCATAATATTGATAGGTTTCATTCCAATTAGATCCAAGATCTCCTGATTGTCCACAAATTCCATGTGTTTCCAGTTTATTCCTTCTTGTGTATATTCTTCCTGCTCTAATTTAAATATGTGTCGCACAAAGAACTGTTGCAAGTTTTCATTTGCATAATTGATGCACAGCTGTTCAAAGCTGTTGAAGGAGAATATAATAGTATAATTTAGCATATTACATTGTACAAATACCTGTAACTAATTATGTATAAGGTGCAGTCAAATGAAAATGCGACACATGGAAAATGTAAGTGAACTGTTTACTGTTTCAAAAATAATCACCATAACTGTTAGTACATTTATTCCACCGTGAGACAAGACAGTAAGCACCTTCATGGAAAAACTTCTGCATTTGCCTACAGAGCAATGATCGTACCCAGATGTGCATCTCTTCACTTGAAGCAAATCAATGGCTATGAATTTTTTTCTTCAGGGCCTCAAAAATATGGAAATCTCATGAGCAGAGATTGGGACTGTATGGAAGACATGTAAGGACTTTGCAGTGAAACTCCAACAGCACATTTTAATAGACTGTACTTTGTATTCAGACAAAAGGGCATCAGCTCATTTGTCACCCAATTTGATCTCTATTTCAAATTTTTTAAGGATTTGTGTGATGTTCAGCATGATTTTAGGATGAACTTTTTAATTTGTCACCAGAATGAGAGAATCAAACTGTTTGAGATATGGTGCTACAGAAGAATGTTGAAAATTAGGTGAACTAATAAGATAAGGAATGAGAAGGTTCTCTGCAGAATCAGTGAGGAAAGGAACATATGGAAAACACTGCCAACAAGAAAGGACAGGATGATACGACATCTGTTAAGATATCAGGAAATAACCTTCATTGTACTAAAGAGAGCTATAGAGGATAAAAGCAGTAGAGGGAGGCAAAGATAGAAATACATCTGGTGAAAATTGAGCATGTAGGTTTCAAGTGCTACTCTGAGATGAAAAGGTAGGCACGGGAGAGGAATTCATGGCAGGCTACATCAGACCAGTCAGGATACTGATGACTCAAAAAAAAAAAAAAACTGTAATGATCAGCCACCCACATTTTCCTGTGATTCTATTTATGATTTCCTCTTGTCTTATCTATGTTTTAATTACCAATTTTATAACATCTGACCATTTTTAACATGGTCTTATGTGATGTGAGTTAATGTGATTGTGTGGGTGATTATGGGTGAGATTGGGAGAGGTTGCAAGCAAATTTATCTCGGACTGCTTTTTATTTCTTCTTTCACATTTTCTACATTCTCACCATTTTTGTTTCTACTCATTTTCATATAGGTGCTGATAACCTTGTCATTGAACGTTTCACACACACACACACACACACACACACACACAGGCACAGGCACAAAATAATACCTACGATAACTTATTTTGCCTAGTCATAACAGGCATAATTAGTAGCACATTCACTGCTAGACTGGAGACCATGCTGGACATGCCCCAATTACCCCAATTACATCTTCTGAGTAGAACAGAGGTAAGCCAGGGGCAGACAGGTTGAAAACTGGAAAAATATTGTAAATCTTTAGGATATCCAGAATTTCACACTAATGTAGATAATGAATGTAGTAAATATAGTAATGGTCAGATAACTGCTGGCTTACTACATAATAGCTTCCAGATACTTCAACAAACTTTTCATTGAACAATTGCAAGCAAGGAGCAATGGAATAATGAACCATGACACCATTCAAGAGACACAGCCTTGCTTGCCAATGAGCTGAAACTGGTGAAGGTGCTGGGGCCAGAGTATAAAGTGTACAAGGGAGCTTCCTCCCTAGGGAAGCTGGCTATGGCATTCCAGGTGGAGATCTGCTAATAGAATGTGTGTGGGGACAATCTACATAGGTGCTACAAGGATAGTAGCATCTACATTCATTCAGACAGCACAGCAGCTCTGAAATTTCTATCACCCCCTGCAACAAAATCAAAGTTCATTGCAGAATAACACAAATCCCTTGTGAGGCTCAGGGAAAGTATTAGGGCAAACCTGCTGTGGGTCTGTGGTCATTCAGGTATGGCTGGCAAGCTGATAGGCTAGCCAGGACAGGGGCAATGACCTAACCTGACTGTCACTACAGCGATGACAAAATCTAAACTGTATAGCTGGATCAGGAGGCAGAACACAGAACTTTGGACTGAGACCCAAAAACAAAAACATAGCAAGCTAATGACATCAAAAAACATGTTTAAAGAGAAGTTCTGCAATCCTGGGCTTGAATAGGAGGCAGATTAAAATTATGGTAAGTTCAATCACTGGCCACAGGAACTTCAAGAAACATCTATCCGTGATGGGTACAGAGAAAAGCCCCTTCGTGTAAACTATGTGGTGTAGGAGATGAAACCCCACTACATATAATCTTCCAGTGCAAAACACTGAAGACCAAAAGACTCAACATATTTGAGCTGCTAATTCCTGAAGAGATTGTCTCTAGCAAAGATCTGGTAAAGGGAGACCTACAACTCTTCGCTGATACTGGCTGGCTTTACTTAAATGACAAGGAGAGATACTACACAATGAACTTAGTGCAGGCTAAGACCATATATTGTTTGTTTTTCTAATTACATAAAATCAATGGTCAAACTGGATGCTTCTGGTAATTAGCTGTGCAAGCAGCCTCTTACTAGAAGCATTTAGACACAAACAGTGCCACATGTAATACAGTTGGATGAGGGTTAATACATCAGTCATTCCCAGTTGCGAGTTCCACTTTGATTTTTATTGCTGTTCTGTATTACTCCCCTCCTTTGTTGTTTGTTTGACACATTAGTTAAAGAATCTATTTCAATAGAAACTTTCCTTTTTCATATTCCACTGTTACTACTCTAACTTGATTTTTACATATATCACACATTATTCAGCTGTCTCTGTACTTTATCCTCATTTTCCATAAGATTTTGAATATTTTATTCCATTTGTATTGTTGGTGGCTTTCTCTGGATTCAGTAACATCATTTTTGTACCCATATTTTACAACATTATTCCTCCAAATACTAAGAAGTGATGGATATAATAATGATCATTCAGCATTTCTCATATTCATCACTGAGTAGAATCATGATAATCTTTATTTCTGTAAATCTTATCATTTCCCATGAAATTATAAATCACAAGGAAGAAAGATTCTTATCACTGGCCTACAATTGTGTGTCACCACCATGACTGTGGCTCCAAGACCTATCATGTACAATTATACCTGCAGTGATGCGCCGACATTTGAGCTGTACAACAGATGCCTCATAACTGTGTTTCCTCTTTCATACAATTTCTTGCAACTTCATCCTGTAATTTCAGTTCCCTATTTGCTAGTTCTGAATCAAAACTAACTAAGCCACTAAGTCACTTAAACACTAAAGAATGGCATCAGGAGTACTAAAAACTAATGGTAAAAGTATATAATCTTAATTTAATGATATGAATATAATAGAAGGAAACATTCCATGTGGGAAAAATGTGTATGTGCGGATGGATATGTGTGTGTGTGCGAGTGTATACCTGTCCTTTTTTCCCCCTAATTTTTCCCGAGGGCATGCAGCTTTACTGTATGATTACATGATGATGGCGTCCTCTTGGGTAAAATATTCCGGAGGTAAAATAGTCCTCCATTCAGATCTCCGGGCGGGGACTACTCAAGAGGATGTCGTTATCAGGAGAAAGAAAACTGGCGTTCTACGGATCGGAGCGTGGAATGTCAGATCCCTTAATCGGGCAGGTAGGTTAGAAAATTTAAAAAGGGAAATGGATAGGTTGAAGTTAGATATAGTGGGAATTAGTGAAGTTCAGTGGCAGGAGGAACAAGACTTCTGGTCAGGTGACTACAGGGTTATAAACACAAAATCAAATAGGGGTAATGCAGGAGTAGGTTTAATAATGAATAGGAAAATAGGAATGTGGGTAAGCTACTACAAACAGCATAGTGAACGCATCATTGTGGCCAAGATAGATACGAAGCCCACACCTACTACAGTAGTACAAGTTTATATGTCAACTAGCTCTGCAGATGACGAAGAAATTGAAGAAATGTATGATGAAATAAAAGAAATTATTCAGATTGTGAAGGGAGACGAAAATTTAATAGTCATGGGTGACTGGAATTCGAGTGTAGGAAAAGGGAGAGAAGGAAACATAGTAGGTGAATATGGATTGGGGGACAGAAATGAAAGAGGAAGCCGCCTGGTCGAATTTTGCACAGAGCACAACATAATCATAGCTAACACTTGGTTTAAGAATCATGAAAGAAGGTTGTATACATGGAAGAACCCTGGAGATACTAAAAGGTATCAGATAGATTATATAATGGTAAGACAGAGATTTAGGAACCAGGTTTTAAATTGTAAGACATTTCCAGGGGCAGATGTGGACTCTGACCACAATCTATTGGTTATGACCTGTAGATTAAAACTGAAGAAACTGCAAAAAGGTGGGAATTTAAGGAGATGGGACCTGGATAAACTAAAAGAACCAGAGGTTGTACAGAGATTCAGGGAGAGCATAAGGGAGCAATTGACAGGAATGGGGGAAATAAATACAGTAGAAGAAGAATGGGTAGCTTTGAGGGATGAAGTAGTGAAGGCAGCAGAGGATCAAGTAGGTAAAAAGACGAGGGCTAGTAGAAATCCTTGGGTAACAGAAGAAATATTGAATTTAATTGATGAAAAGAGAAAATATAAAAATGCAGTAAGTGAAACAGGCAAAAAGGAATACAAACGTCTCAAAAATGAGATCGACAGGAAGTGCAAAATGGCTAAGCAGGGATGGCTAGAGGACAAATGTAAGGATGTAGAGGCCTATCTCACTGGGGGTAAGATAGATACCGCCTACAGGAAAATTAAAGAGACCTTTGGAGATAAGAGAACCACTTGTATGAATATCAAGAGCTCAGATGGAAACCCAGTTCTAAGCAAAGAAGGGAAAGCAGAAAGGTGGAAGGAGTATATAGAGGGTCTATACAAGGGCGATGTACTTGAGGACAATATTATGGAAATGGAAGAGGATGTAGATGAAGATGAAATGGGAGATATGATACTGCGTGAAGAGTTTGACAGAGCACTGAAAGACCTGAGTCGAAACAAGGCCCCCGGAGTAGACAATATTCCATTGGAACTACTGACGGCCTTGGGAGAGCCAGTCCTGACAAAACTCTACCATCTGGTGAGCAAGATGTATGAAACAGGCGAAATACCCTCAGACTTCAAGAAGAATATAATAATTCCAATCCCAAAGAAAGCAGGTGTTGACAGATGTGAAAATTACCGAACTATCAGCTTAATAAGTCACAGCTGCAAAATACTAACACGAATTCTTTACAGACAAATGGAAAAACTAGTAGAAGCCAACCTCGGGGGAGATCAGTTTGGATTCCGTAGAAACACTGGAACACGTGAGGCAATACTGACCTGACGACTTATCTTAGAAGAAAGATTAAGGAAAGGCAAACCTACGTTTCTAGCATTTGTAGACTTAGAGAAAGCTTTTGACAATGTTGACTGGAATACTCTCTTTCAAATTCTAAAGGTGGCAGGGGTAAAATACAGGGAGCGAAAGGCTATTTACAATTTGTACAGAAACCAGATGGCAGTTATAAGAGTCGAGGGACATGAAAGGGAAGCAGTGGTTGGGAAGGGAGTAAGACAGGGTTGTAGCCTCTCCCCGATGTTGTCCAATCTGTATATTGAGCAAGCAGTAAAGGAAACAAAAGAAAAATTCGGAGTAGGTATTAAAATTCATGGAGAAGAAATAAAAACTTTGAGGTTCGCCGATGACATTGTAATTCTGTCAGAGACAGCAAAGGACTTGGAAGAGCAGTTGAATGGAATGGACAGTGTCTTGAAAGGAGGATATAAGATGAACATCAACAAAAGCAAAACAAGGATAATGGAATGTAGTCTAATTAAGTCGGGTGATGCTGAGGGAATTAGATTAGGAAATGAGGCACTTAAAGTAGTAAAGGAGTTTTGCTATTTGGGGAGCAAAATAACTGATGATGGTCGAAGTAGAGAGGATATAAAATGTAGGCTGGCAATAGCAAGGAAATCGTTTCTGAAGAAGAGAAATTTGTTAACATCCAGTATTGATTTAAGTGTCAGGAAGTCATTTCTGAAAGTATTCGTATGGAGTGTAGCCATGTATGGAAGTGAAACATGGACGATAAATAGTTTGGACAAGAAGAGAATAGAAGCTTTCGAAATGTGGTGCTACAGAAGAATGCTGAAGATTAGATGGGTAGATCACATAACTAATGAGGAAGTATTGAATAGGATTGGGGAGAAGAGAAGTTTGTGGCACAACTTGACCAGAAGAAGGGATCGGTTGGTAGGACATGTTCTGAGGCATCAAGGGATCACCAATTTAGTATTGGAGGGCAGCGTGGAGGGTAAAAATCGTAGAGGGAGACCAAGAGATGAATACACTAAGCAGATTCAGAAGGATGTAGGTTGCAGTAGGTACTGGGAGATGAAAAAGCTTGCACAGGATAGAGTAGCATGGAGAGCTGCATCAAACCAGTCTCAGGACTGAAGACCACAACAACAAAAACAAGGTAAGTCTTTCCGCTCCCGGGATTGGAATGACTCCTTACCCTCTCCCTTAAAACCCACATCCTTTTGTCTTTCCCTCTTCTTCCCTCTTTCCTGATGAAGCAACCATTTGTTGTGAAAGCTTGAATTTTGTGTGTATGTTTGTGTGTCTATCGACCTGCCAGCACTTTCGTTTGATAAGTCACATCATCTTTGTTTTTAGATATAATCTTAATTTAATTTAGACTTGACTTAAAGAAAGGAACAGACTAGGCCACTTTCATTGCAGAAGATGAAAATTGACTCTTTACTTTGAGTCTCTCAACATTGTGGGTACCATGAGGGCCTAACTTGAGCAGCTGCCACCAACACCCTGAGTGACAGGTATGGCAGGCAACACATTTCAGGAAAACTCTGTGATAAGAGAGCCTGCACTACCTAGTCACGCCAGTGCTGTGTTTACCTTGACCATGGCGCATCAGCCTACACTTACTGAACTGTGGTTTTCTGTTGAATTTGCTCTATGAACTGGTTGTGATACTCTGTTGTTTGATCTTCAGCTATGGACACTGACTTTGAAGTGGTTTTAGGTATGCTCCCATGGAGCCTGTGTCTGTTCACTGTAATAAAGCAGTTGTATAAACACCAATTTTACTTACTCCACACACCCTGTGATGAGATTTGAATGAGAAGTAGCAGTGTCAGTTTCATAAGCCATCTTTAACAACTGCCACGTAAGTGTGTTAACTTTAAGACCTTCCAATGAATGACTACTACAGAGGCTGATGCATCAGCTATTCAGCAGGACAAGATCCCACACAGAATCTAGAGCCAATGGGTTCTCATCTTTTTTCCTCATATCAAAGGGGACAAAATGAAACATGGAACTCAAAGTTATGTATGAAATGTTTCTAAATGGTTAAACTGTATTAACAGAAGACTGACCAGAAAAATAATTATATTACAAGGGAGAGACTTTGATAGCTAATTAGTTAAAAATCCCACATATCTTACTAAGAAGAAAAATTCTGAGTGGTCAATTGTTCAAAACAAATGGAGTTGCTAAAAAAAGTATTATGGGTGTATTCTTCAAATGCAAAATATTGTTAAAGCCTACACATATATTTGAGTGTTGGAACTTTAATAGTGGCAACTACTTATTTACAATTTATACAAAACAGATACTTGTTTCAAAGTTCTACTGTCCTTCAAAGTAGTCACCAGCACTGTGTATAAACCAATACCAGTGATGTGGAAGTCCTTCCTACAACCATGAATAACCAAATTTTTGTTTCACTTTTTCGTGCTATATCTAATGCACCTGCACAGGCAATATGTAAAATGTATCTAAATGAGTCAGATTGTTATTTATGCAAAATTCCATTTAAATCTATAGTTCAGTTGGTTATATTTATCTACCTGATTCGGATGATACAATTAGTTTCACTAGAAGCTCAGTTTATTAAAAGTTATAGCTACTTGAAATTTCAACTATCGTAAGTAATGAGGAAACACTTTGAGCTAATAGACAGAATACAATGGGCTGTTAATATTCATTCAAAACTAGATAATACACTTTAAATTATTTGTAACTAATAATCTTCCAAGGTAAGAGATACTGAAAGTTCAGAACCTCATAATTTTGATTGCCTTAATGCTTACAAGATACTTAACTTCAACACTGTACTTTTCTTACTGTATTTTTTTTAATCAGGTGAAGCATCTTACTAATTAATTAAGACATTAACTAAAATTCTGAATAATTTGTAATTATAAAATATTGTTTTCAAGATGAAAGCCATACTTGTGAGTATGGGATTTATAACTCGGTAGCTTAACAATGTTCCACATACTTTTATAATTTACTAACATTCAACATTTTTCTTAAACTAGGTAACAGTAAAATCTTATGATCCACACTAAATAGCAAAATCTAATCCATCTGATTTTCAAAACTTTAAGTAGTTTCAGAAACCACTGTCTTTAAATAGCCACCCCTCCTCCAAAATTGCCTGTCTGCAACTGACAAGCAACCACGTAACTTCATTGTGTCAGAAACCATCTTCAAATACAAAATGCATAACATGTATGCTGAAAGATGCTGTAACAAGAAACTGCAGATGCAATAACTATATTGACCTGTACAGGAAGCTTCACCTAATCAGACCAGTAGAAACAGGGTTAATTAGTGCCAATAGTTTTCACATTTTGCCACTCAACACTGTCACTGTGCTTGGATATTTAAGATGACTGTCCTTTTATTTGATGAAGAATATGTTTACTGCACAAAACATTGATATCAAGAACAGTAACAAAGTGCAGTATTTCTCTTACCTGCATACAACAGAGAATTGTGAAACTTGAACTGGCCATTGTGCACAAATATGTCACTAGTGAAAGAAAATGAGATGGATTTCTAACATTACATATTGTATGAGATACGTCACTGGAACTATCCTTTTTATCACTGACAGTTTTCAGTCTGTTACAATGATCAAGAGAAGAAGTGTCAGCTACAGAGATCAACAAAGCAGGTAAAATGGATTAGCTACAAATTATGTTGATAGTTCAAGTGGAGTGGTCTATTGCCTGACAGAACTTTGCAACAGTTCTGAAGCGAAAGTCATGAAGATGTTTCTTCAATTTAGGAATCAAGTTGAAGTCACAAGGGCTTAAGTCTGGGGAGTATAGTGAGAGGTACAGCATTTCACAACTTGTGGCATATGCTCCTGAACATTGTCCTTTAAAATCATGGGTGGGTCCTACAAGAAGAGTTGCTACTTCTATCAATAAACTAGTCACAGTTGTGTTCCAAAAATGAACAGCTCAAGTAAGAAGTGGCAACACATTCTGCAGGACCTACCCATCATTTTGCAGGACAATGCTCAGGCGTGTATGGTGCAAGTTGTGGCTGGCTGTTCTCAATGGGGCTGAGATGTACCGTACCACCTACCACACTACCCAGACTTAAGGACTAGTGACTTCAAATTGATTACTAAATTAAAGAAAGCACTCCACAGCATACACTTCAGAAGTGTTGGAGAGATTCATCAGGCAACAGACTGCTCCAATCAAACTATCAACACAACTGGCAGTGCTAAGGGTGTTCTATGACTTCTACATCACTGGCAATTGGTCATACACAATGCAGGTGATTTCTTTGAAGGAGTAAAACTTTGAAACATGAGTCTGTTTTGTATAAGTTGTAAATAAGTTGTACAGGTATGTGCATTAGATCTAACACTCCTATATAATTACATCAAATACAGATATTCTTACCTATTTGACTTAAAATTCTCAAAACCAAAAATATCAAGGACACCAATTGAATTTTTTGTCGGTACATCCTGTTTATTTATAGTGTAGTTGATTTTGTTCACAATATATATGAAAACACGACCATAAATTCCTTTAACAAAAGCATCTCTCACTTCAGTTGCTTGTGTTTCTGAAAGTGCAGACACCTGAAACAAAGTAAAATATGTCAGTGATCATTAGACAACAATGCAAACTCACACTCTAGAGATTTCCCAATTAATCATTTAGAGTAGTAGAAACATTTAAGAAATATAAACTGGAAACAAATTCTGCTAAGCTATTTAAGTCTAATTCCGAATGAAACAAGAAGATTTAAATACGCAGCCTCTCACAAACGCTTTTGGAGTACCAGCATTATTGCCATTAGTGGTAAGACAGGTGATGATGAGGAGGGTGGAATGTCAGGACAGGTGAAGGATGAAATGATATTAGGAGACATTATAGCACAATAAGAGTAAGGGAAAGTTGATACAGCAGATAGAATGAATCCAGATATAAGTAATGTCACATGTAATAGCTGATAGAGAAGGAGATGACAAAAACTGATAGAGAAGGAGATGACAAAAACTGATTGTAGAGAAGGAAAAAGAATGTGGACAAGGATCAGATTAAATAAGAAGCATATAATAAATAAAAGAAACAGAACTGTTGCAATAATTAACAAGCTTGCAAGTATGTGGGATGAAACAGGATGCTGCAAGTTGACAACATCCTTAGTGAGGAATTAAAAAAGGCACAAAAATCCAGTTATGAGTGTAAGAAATTAGTTATCTTAATGAATTAATTAATCCATCAGAGAATGGACAGTAGTACCAAAGGCTATCTGCAACCACATAGTGCAACAATGACGTGATTGCATAGAGGCATGTAATAATGGAAAAAAGCAACAAGCAAGTGTGCATGCATGCCATTATTGGTAGCCACACCAAAAGAAAGATATAGAATTTTATATTCAAATTTATCTACCTTGCAAGAAAAGCATGAAAGGATAAAGACCAAATATAGCTTTTCAAATTGTACTTGAATCAGTAGGACATTTCAAAATTGTGGAACTCAATATCATGGGACTGTTTCCTGTCACGGCCCAAAATAACAGATATATTTTGTCTATCAATGATTATTTCCCTCATAATTTTATTATGATAAAAATTGAAAACATGACCACTGAGACTGTTGCAAAAGCATTCACCACTCAATAGTACAGCCACTTGAGAGTTCAGAGGCCATTATAAGAGAATATGTGATTTCATCGTACTATGTTAGCTAAATGATTAAAGTTTATTTGGAAGAGAGTTCAGTAGAACAACGCTGCCACAACACAGAAGCTGTAGTTGAAAGAATGTCTGAATGCTGCTACAGCAAGTAGGAGATAATTTGATGTTACAACAAACACCTACAAAACTGGACACAACTAAGAAATTCACTTGACCCTGTGGTGGACCATTCTGGATATTGTTTATTTATTTATTTATTTATTCATCTGTATGGATGTCGTCATTATACATACATATGTACATTATTTTGTCACATCAGATAATGAATATATATATATATATATATATATATATATATATATATATATATATATATATATATATATATATATATATATATATGGAATGTTTTATATATATATATATAAAATAGAGGGAAACATTCCACGTGGGAAAAATATATCTAAAAACAAAGATGATGTGACTTACCAAACAAAAGCGCTGGCACGTCGATAGACACACAAACAAACACAAATATACACACAAAATTCTAGCTTTCGCAACCAATGGTTGCTTCATCAGGAAAGAGGGAAGGAGAGGGAAAGACAAAAGGATGTGGGTTTTAAAGGAGAGGGTAAGGAGTCATTCCAATCCCGGGAGTGGAAAGACTTACCTTAGGGGGAAAAAACGACGGGTATACAGTCGCGCACACACACACACACATATCCATCCACACATATACAGACACAAGCAGACATATTAAAAGGCAACACTACCGCCACTATAAAATCCACCGTATCTAGTTCACAAACAGTTCCTTTCATGCCGATCACCTGCCACCCTACCTAAAACCTCTTTCCTCATTACCTTAGCCAGCTTCATCCTGACCCACAACTTCTTCACTTTTGAAGGCCAGACATACCAACAATTAAAGGGAACAGCCATGGGTACCAGGATGGCCCCCTCGTACGCCAACCTATTCATGGGTCACCTAGAGGAAGCCTTCTTGGTTACCCAGGCCTGCCAACCCAAAGTTTGGTACAGATTTATTGATGACATCTTCATGATCTGGACTCACAGTGAAGAAGAACTCCAGAATTTCCTCTCCAACCTCAACTCCTTTGGTTCCATCAGATTCACCTGGTCCTACTCCAAATCCCATGCCACTTTCCTTGACGTTGACCTCCATCTGTCCAATGGCCAGCTTCACATGTCCGTCCACATCAAACCCACCAACAAGCAACAGTACCTCCATTATGACAGCTGCCACCCATTCCACATCAAACGGTCCCTTCCCTACAGCCTAGGTCGTCGTGGCAAACGAATCTGCTCCAGTCTGGAATCCCTAAACCATTACACCAACAACCTGAAAACAGCTTTCACATCCCCCAACTACCCTCCCAACCTGGTACAGAAGCAAATAACCAGAGCCACTTCCTCGTCCCCTCAAACCCAGAACCTCCCACAGAAGAACCACAAAAGTGCCCCACTTGTGACAGGATACTTTCCGGGACTGGACCAGACCCTGAATGTGGCTCTCCAGCAGGGATACGACTTCCTCAAATCATGCCCTGAAATGAGATCCATCCTTCATGAAATCCTCCCCACTCCACCAAGAGTGTCTTTCTGCTGTCCACCTAACCTACGTAACCTGTTAGTTCATCCCTATGAAATCCCCAAACCACCTTCCCTACCCTCTGGCTCCTATCCTTGTAACCGCCCCCGGTGTAAAACCTGTCCCATGAACCCTCCCACCACCACCTACTCCAGTCCTGTAACCCGGAAGGTGTACACGATCAAAGGCAGAGCCACGTGTGAAAGCACCCACGTGATTTACCAACTGACCTGCCTACACTGTGATGCATTCTATGTGGGAATGACCAGCAACAAACTGTCCATTCGCATGAATGGACACAGGCAGACAGTGTTTGTTGGTAATGAGGATCACCCTGTGGCTAAACATGCCTTGGTGCACGGCCAGCACATCTTGGCACAGTGTTACACCGCCCGGGTAATCTGGATACTTCCCACTAACACCAACCTGTCAGAACCCCAGAGATGGGAACTCGCCCTGCAGTATATCCTCTCTTCTCGTTATCTGCCAGGCCTCAACCTCCGTTAATTTCAAGTTGCCGCCGCTCATACCTCACCTGTCTTTCAACAACATCTTTGCCTCTGTACTTCCGCCTCGACTGACATCTCTGCCCAAACTCTTTGCCTTTACAAATGTCTGCTTGTGTCTGTGTATGTGCGGATGGATATGTGTGTGTGTGCGAGTGTATACCTGTCCTTTTTTCCCCCTAAGGTAAGTCTTTCCGCTCCCGGGATTGGAATGACTCCTTACCCTCTCCCTTAAAACCCACATCCTTTCGTCTTTCCCTCTCCTTCCCTCTTTCCTGACGAAGCAACCATTGGTTGCGAAAGCTAGAATTTTGTGTGTATGTATGTGTTTGTTTGTGTTTCTATCGACCTGCCAGCGCTTTCGTATGGTAAGTCACATCATCTTTGTTTTTAAATATATTTTTCCCGCGTGGAATGTTTCCCTATTTTTTTTTAATATATATATATATATATATATATATATATTTTACACACACAATTTATCATTGAATTACATAATGCAGAAGAACCTGCTTCAATCAAAAGAAATAGATCACAAGACTCCTCTAATACTTGTATGGGTAAATTACAATCTAGAATGTCCACTTTATAATTGATTAACCTGATCATTTATTTATGCCAATTTTATGCTGCATGGATTCTCTAATCGAGTAAAAACTATGTTTTAATACATATTCTTTAAGGAATGCTTTAAATTTACAGAGCTCCTTTATGTTTTTTTATTTCTTTTGGCAATTTATTGTATAGCTTGACACCTTGGTAAAACATAGTGGTTTGGGTTTTAGTTTTATTCATTCTGTCTAGGTACAAGCAATTACTGTTTCTGGTTTGGTGATCATGTATACAGCTGTTTGCTAAATATTGCTCAATATTATTGTGAATAAAAACTGTAGTTTGCAAGACATATTCACTTGGGATTGTCAGAATACCCCATTTTTTTAAATAGCTCACTGCAGTGTGCTCTTTTGTGACTCTTGCTCATTATTCTGATATCTCGTTGTTGCAATCTGAACACATATTTCACATTTTGGGTATTTGCACCCTAGAATGTAACACTGTAACTTATTATAGAATATATTTGTGCAAAGTATGTCATTCTCTGGCATGAACTATTGCACAAAGTGACTAATATTCGTAAGGCATAGCATGCTGGATCCAGCAAAACACAGAAAGAACTGTCAACACAAAAACCACAGCAACAGACGTGTTCCCATCATACAATTTATATTCTGCCTCTCTGTACAATTTATGTGCTAGAGGCTAAGAACAGATGTTATCTTAAGTCTGAAGTAGGAGAATGCCAGTATTTTCTGTGTCATTCTATTGTTTATCCATACTGAAGATTCTGTCCTGTGTTTTCACCTCATCGGACCCCAACTTTCTACAAATTTTGCTTAAGTATTGCATATGTTTTTCATTCAGTTGGGCCCACAGCATAAAACACTTTATAATATGACATTCTGACAGGGAAAGGTGTAGATTAGCTGTGATAACTTTAATATTCTTTATGACAGTTTTTTCTGCTTTATTGTCATTCTCAAGTAACCTACAAATACAATATTGGTGAGACTATCTACATATATGGAGAATGTCCATGTGAATAAGTATACATTGGAATTATACATTGGTAATTATGTCTAATTTGATTTGATGTCCAAATTGCATCCATAGTAAACTGTCATTGTATAATACACATTGATTTTGTGATATGTAGTAACTATAAGCATATGGGATATGTTTTGACACTTATTTGTTAATTCATTTAGTATAAAGTATGATTTGACATTTATTTGACAGTTCATTTACTATATTTGCAAAGTATAATTAGCTAAGCAGTGAAGTTATACTTCACTGACTGAATTTTGCTATGAATTATGTCTTTGGTGCGAGTATGCTCCTGGTGTGTTCTTTGAATCTGGTACTAAAATTTAGTCCTGTTTTATTGTTACAGAAATTACTGCAGTCATCACAATATCAGATTCAATGGGCACACCAGAAATAGTGATAGTAATCAATCTAGCTTATTTTTACATCTAAAAAAATAACACTATACAAGAGACTATCCACATGAAATACTAAATGAACACACAGACATTAACCATAAAAATTATCTGGAAAACGTTATTGACAAACTGGACCATGAAATGAATAGTACATATGGACAACAAAACATACTCAGACCGTAGATATAATTCACAGCAAAATCCAATTAGTGAAATACAACATTTTACCATTGATAGCTAATTATATTTTGTAAACATATTGCATCATAGTAAACAAACTGTCAAATAAATGTCAGATTATACTTTATAGTAAACAAACTATCAAATAAGTATCAAAACATACTCCATATGTTTATAATTACTAAATATCATGGAAAATTAGATATAAGCACCAGCGTATAATTCCAATGTATAATTATTCACAAGGACAACCAGCTTATATGTAGGTAGTCTCACCAATGTTGTATTTGCATGTTACTTGAAAATGGCAATAAAGCTGAAACAACTGTCATAAATAATATTAAACTTATTGTTGTTGGTGTGGACCTTTCCTGTTCCAAAAGAAATATCATATGTGTGTATTGTATTTTGTTCACTGATATTCAGTGGGACAATCACCCTTATAACCTCAGCCTTATGGGTAGCATCATGAGCAAACAGGAACCTTCTGAACTTGTCCACAATATTTTTCCTTTTTCATTTTCATAATACGTCAAAGGTACAATTTTGCTATGTGGATTATGTGTAGTTATTTCTTGTCAAGTTGCCTCTGTGCATGTTAGTTAGAGATTACCACTCCCTGTTCATAACTTCTCCTCCTCTGGGTTGCTTGCTATGAGTAAAAACCTGTTCACTGTGGCCATCTGAGCTTCATCAAACAATGCCAGTCACACAGCTGATACTTTTTCTCCATTACATGACAGTTTGTGTTCTAATGTGGCTCTCTGTGGCTGTATCTCAGTTCCATATGGCTAGTAAGACCTTGTATACTAATGCAACACTACTTTTACATTTGTATGTTACACACTCCCCATTCATCTATATTTTATTACCTGCCTCTATTACTGAATCACTGACTAACATGTTCACATTATTTCACTATGTTGAGACACTGTTGTCACATAGTCTTCACCATTGTCTGGTATGATGAAGTTCTTCCATAGATTATGAACTTTTGAAAACTTGCACTACAAATGTGCAGAACTCTAGCCCCATCCTGCAGAGGGCTGCTGTGCTAATTTGAAGGAGGCTGCAGAATTAAGGTTCTACTTTCTGCCAGATTGAACCACTTATTGATCATCTTGCACTGAATAAGCATAACTCAACACCACTCCACATGTCTGGTCTCCAAGTACACCTTAGTGACACAATTCAATATCTTTTGCAGATTCCATTTCTCCTTGGAAGTAAGAAGTTTTGGAGTAAATATATTAACATAACTCCACCCCCCCCCCCCCCTTCCCTCATCTTCAAATCTTATATCCCCTCATTCCTGGCTTTAAACTACTGTATTATAAGTGTATTACTGTTAAGCTGATTTAAGATCACTCCAAACTTATTCTTCACTTGCATATTCCCATATCCTGTCTGGATTGGAATTATAAGGATATAGGATTTACACCTTCAAACAACAGAAACTTGAGATAGGAATATCAACAATGTAGAAAAAGGCAGATTGCTATGTACCATAAAGAAGACATGTTAAGTTGCAGACAGACACAATTAAAAGACACTTACATAAAGCTTTTGGGTACAGCCTTCATCAGTAAAAGACAGACACACACACCATTCATAAACATAAGCAAGCACATCTCATGCACACATTCTGGTCCAGTGCAACTAATGAACAACTTGTTACACATGTTGATAGTTGCATTCCGGTCTGAGTTGGCACTCATGTGAACATGAGGTGTGCTTGCTTGCATGTATGTATGAATGGTATGTCTGTGTCTGTCTTTTATTGATGAAGGCTGTGGCCAAAAGCTTTATGTAAGTATTTTTTACTTGTGCTTGTCAGTAACTTACCGTGTCTTTTTTTTACAATAAGTAGTAATCTGTCTTTTCTTACATTATTGGATTTGTACCTTCCCTATCCCCTGGCAATTTCCTCACAAGTACATAGCTTGGCAAACAAAGGAATGCCTAAATTTCAGCCATGATTAACAAACATAACACAGCTTTATCTGCTAGAGAGTTATAGACCTGCCAGTATATCTCAAACTATATTTGTACCAATTTAACTTTTTGCACCAACACTTCTCTTTGTGAAATTTTTCTGTTACTAGCAGAAACTTAACAACCACAGTGTCTCTGACTGATAGTCAAATTAATGGAACCTTTTTTCTACTGTGTAAGAATCAGCTAGTAATTTACTGTTCCATATCCCATTCTGGTATCACTTGTGAGATATAATTGGAATTTCATTCCATTCATTAATCAAGTATCACTGAATAATAGTGAATGTCTATTCAAGGCATTCCACTGAGATATCCAGGGATCTGCATTTTGGATCTCCGTACAAGTGAAAGAAACTTTGAATGCCACTAATGAATCATTTCTGTTACACATTCTGGAATTTAAGTTCTCTCTCAGCAAACCTCCTGTCTTATCAGATCTTCCGTATGCTAACAGTGCTGAATTGCTCAAGAATTTGGATCAGTTGATGGCACAAGAGCAGCAAAAAAGCACACTAGATTGAGCTGCCTTCCATATTACAACATTCCAACGGTGCATTATTTTAGTTAACATAACAGTGACCTTCATGCTGCTTGCTATTCTAATACTGTGTGTAACTATACGTTGTACACATCTTAGGCAGTAGAAAATGTACAGCCCCTCCCCTCCAGCTCATCTTGTTCCTTGTCCTAGTTTCAGTGCATTGTACTGAGAAGAAGTGCAAAGTTAATTACAACTTTTATTTTTCTACAGCATGAACGGTAATTTTTTAAACCCAACGACATTTCAAGATTTCATTTGTTAAATGAAAATACAATATTTTTAAGGCCCTATTGAGGTTATTAAATTCATCCAAGGTAGTTCTTTCAAGAAGAGGGGAGAGGATGTACATTGTGCCTCCACACCCCAAACATGAGAAATTTTCATTACTTAAATTTTGTAGACTTTTTCTTTCCCCCCCCCCCCCCCCCCCCCTGATGCGACAACAATCAACAGGTTCACACTGAAGTAAGCCAAATCTTCTCTAGTAAAGCCACATGACTAATCAAATCATACCACAAGGTTATATGACTTGTGAGACTGAGAGCTCTTGAGCCACAGAAGTAAGACAGCTCTGCTTCTGTTCCAAGTTGCTGCCACAGCAGACACTAAATGGCTTAGTCTCCTTTATCTTTGCACTTCTCTTCTCCTCCAAGGTGGGTTTGGGGCTACTGGAGCTAAATTCCCTAAACCCCTGGTAATCCTCACCATATAATCACCTGAGTAAATAAATTGATGCAACATCTTTTCCAAATATGAGTTCTGTGTGTTAATTACAAGCCCATATCACATTCAAATCATGACTACAGCCCAAAGTGGGTGTATAAGAACAAAAAATAACACCAAAATTGGCAGAAATATCACCAAAATGGGCAGGGCTGGTTCAAGAACATTTTTCCACACAAGTGACTTATCATGTGGCATGCATCCTCCTCCTTACAATTCAGCTATATTAGGGTTAGCTACTAATTGTAATACACACTGTATACAAAACTTGCCACTTGGGCACAGTTTGGTGCCTCAAGCGGCCTACTAATTGTGATACATCCTTTATAGATATCTTACACTTCCAGCATTTCTGGTGACCCTCTCAGCTTGGCACCCCAAGCAGTGGCTTATATTGCTAGGGCCTTAAAAAAGCCCTGGAAGTTGGTGTTAAAACAAAATGATTTTTTCCTGTCTGTAACTATGACTCATTGCCCCAATAACCTTTTACCATAATTTGCATGTCCAATGACAGAATTCTATGATGTGTAGTTTCATATGGATATGACAGGCTGCATATGCTACTTCCTACAGCCAGAGGTTCAAAACACTGCTTCAGCTGTAAATTTCTTTTATTATTACATGACCAGCTTCGGGCTCTTATAAGCCCATCTTCAGGTGTCGTAATTGCACTGTGGCCCCCGAGCACCGCAGTGGACGTTTACTAGGCATGGTGTGCTACCTATGAGTGCTCGTCGGTAGCACACTGCACCTAGTACACGTCCACAGTGGTGCTCGGGGGCCACAGCACAGTTACGACACTTGAAGATGGGTTTAGAAGAGCCCGAAACTGATCGTGTAATAATAAAAGAAATTTACAACTGAAGCAGTATTTTCAACCTCTGGTATAATGCTCAGTTGTGGATGTTCTTCCAACAGGATTGCTTGTAACTTCATACAGGGTAACTCAAAAAAATGTTAACAAACTGACATAGCACATCAGGCTTGCAACAGGGATCAGTAATCACATAGGAATTAAGGGGTGCAAGGGCCATCCAGAGCTACTAAGTGGCATTGCAGTTATTTACTAACATGTTACAACTGGATGCCTACTACAGGAGATGCTCAAAGTTTTGTCCATAAGCGTTGAGATACACTTGAGATTGACGCTGCATTGAATGGTGCACCCTCTCAAAGGTACCTGGTGTATCTTGAAGACAGCCTGCTGTCACAACAGTCATGTCTACAAGAGCCTCCAGTGATGCAGTAGGTATTTCATACACAAGGCCCTTCCAGTACCCCCACAAGAAAAAATCATTTGGGGACAGATCAGGTAAATGTGATGGTCAAGCGACTGGCCCACTGCAACCAATCCAGTGGCAGGGAAAGGTTGCCTGCAAATGCATGGGGGCTCCATCATGCTGAAATCAAATGTGATGATGAATAGGCATGGGAATATCATTCAGCACATCTGACAGAAACTCTCACAGGAATAAAAGGTACCTGTGACCATCAAATCGGTTCAGGAAAATGTATGGCCCAATTAAACAGCCACAAATGATGCTAGCCTACATGTTAAGGGTAAATTTGCATTGCGAAGCATGATTACTTGTACTGTGAGGGTTCATATCCACCCATATTTGCAGGTTGTGAACATTCCTCACAACCTCGAGTGAAAAATCTATCTTATTGGTGGAGAGGACACTTGCTGTGAAGCTTTGGTCTCATGACAGCAGTGCCCTCTCATGGCATTTGCAACCCCCAGTTCCTATATGATGACTGATATGTTTTGTATGTCCAATGTGCCATGTCAGTTTGTAAATATTCTTTTGAATCGCCCTATAGATCTGAATATCATCAAATACTGATAAAACTTGTCATTATAAAAATAAATATGCAACTGAGATGGTGAAATAAATGATACATTTTAAACTTCAACACAGTTGTGGAATCTCTCATGGTGAATACATCAGTAACAGTGAGAGAGCAATGGTTTTTGTACCCCATAGTGAGAAGGCCTTCTTCCAGATGGAATAGCTGATCATCTCCTGCAACTGATTTTTTGTTCTGTGGCATATCTATCTGCTATTACAATTCATAAATATTATAAAATGCCTGTATATATGTATAAACCAATGAATCGATTCCAACTAAACTTGGTGCGCATATCACTTACCATCTGGAAAGAAATACTGTGAGTGTAAGAACCACCTACCTCCAAAGGGCTAGGGGTGGGAGTGAAAAAGAAGTGTACCTTATGATGCATAAATAGCTACACTGTATTCATCCAGTGTTTGAGAATGAGAGCACTTGGTGGCTTGCAACCAACTTTCCATATAATTTCAGACTTTTAAGAGACTTTTTTCCTCACTGACTTCCCACAAAATGATGAAAGAAAACAGTTTATTGTTTTCTACATTTTTGCTGTTCATGCAGTAAAATTGCTGCACCAGGCATGACCTTTTAATTTATTATTTTTTACTGCTAACTCTATTTGCAACAATTTTGCGGAGAGTATTCACATACAACACTGAATGTACTTGCAAAAATGTATCATCATATGACACATAGTCCAGGTGATATGACATCATAAACAGTAAGATGATTTTGCAGACAGTATACACTGGATGTATCTGCAAAATCATATAAATTTAACAACACATAGTTCAGGAGATACAACACTGTAAACATTGAGCTGCATGAAAACAAAACCGCACAGCAGAATTCACTAGAGGTATAGGTGAAATACATCTACAAATATATGTGAAATATGTTAAATAGATGTGAGATATACATGACAAGTGCATGTGCGGACAAATTCATGGGTAAAAAGCTCCTCCTAAATCCCCAGACAAATTTCAACCAAACTTAGTACACATATTACTTACTATCTGGAAAGAAAAACTGTAAGGGTAAAAACCAGCAACCACCTACTGATGCTGGGGTGATAATGTGGAGAGAAAAAGGAGGAGGAGGAAATAGTAGACAGAAAAGGGGAAAGAAGGAGACAGACACAGTTATGGGGGAGAAAGGGGAGGGGGAAATGGACAGAAAGAGAAGAGGAGGAGGTGGGCAGAGAGAGGGGAGAGGAGGAGACAGACATAGAGAGGGAAGAGGAGAGATGGATAGAGACAGAGGCAGGAAGGGATGGTCAGAGAGAAGTGGTAGGAGAAAATTGACTTAGAGGGGGTGGAGAAGATAGACAGAGGAGGAAGGAGCAGATGACAGGAGGGTGGAGGAGGGGAGGGGAGGTGCAGGTGGACAGAGATGGGAAGATGGAGGAGAGGGACAAAACAGGGGGAGGAGGAAATGAACTAATAGAAGATTCGAATAAGCACATGCTCAGGCAATGCTGAATACTCAGCTACCACATTACAACTGATGAGATCCACTCTTCACCAACACATTTTTCCATTATTAGTTGGCTCTGGTGGTAGTAGTTTTACCAGATTGGAGGCTCTCTGTACACCCTTGATATGGTGGTGCCTGAAAAGCACTGTGCCTCCAAAACCTCAAAAATGGAGTTACCATGTACAGCGTATCCAGAATCCAGCCAAAGTGGAGTGAGTTGTATAATGCCATTCCTGGTCAAGAGTGTTGCATTGATGAGCTGTGCAAGATCTGATGACACCCCAATCAGTTGACCTGCCCCCTCCACCCCTTCCCTTTCTGTCCATTTCCCCCTCCCCATCCTCCCCCGTAACTGTGTCTGTCTCCTCCATTCCCCCTTTCTGTCTGCTATTTCCCCCTCCTCCCTTTTCTCTCCACATTATCACCCAATGCTGTATATATGTCCAACTCAATTGTGCATGAATCTACATTTATAATAGTATTGGCATTATACTCAGGATCAAAAAAGGCTGCAAGATGCTGCCACTCATACACACCTCATGTTGGGTACAGATAATGTGTAAATGTTACAACATATTTATTTAATTTCAGAGATGTGTGTTCACAATAATATTGTAAGAAAGACTAAGGTTTAGTTCACAAGTACTCTGCAAATGTGAAAGAAATATGGAGTTTTTCAAAGTGATATACAGATAAATAGAGAACAGGAAATACAAGCAAATTCACAGCTGACAGATCTGTATACACACCACTTTTTCTCCATGAGCAAATATTGTTTTATGGGTGAGTGCTTCTATAAGTGGTTCTATTGGTACACCAAGCATGTCGGCAATTTTCTTGGCATGTACCTTATCAATTATCTCAGATGTATCAATGTTAGCTGCAAACAAGAAAACATAACTGTAATAGAATGCCTGAAAATTCAACAAGTGCATTCATCACATACAAATAACTACATTAATTTGCTAATCTACAAATAAAAGAAGATAATGAAGTAACAAGCATGCAGTTTCTTCTGACCTCATGATTAGAAGATATCTCAGTCTTTATATGCCAGACACCAATCACATACAAAATACACATCTAATGAGCATACCTATGCTGTGAACACAGCAACTATCACAGTGAGCTTCCACAGCAGCCAAATAAAAGACTTCCTGGCATCATTCTCTTCCTCAGTTGCTGTTATCCAACTCACTTCTACATACAGACTACACAATGCTTTGATTTCATACTGTGTGTATAGTGCTGCAAATCCTGAACTTATGATTTCCATCACCACTTACTTATGTAGAACTTTCATTAGGAAATACTCATCTAACTAAGCCATGCTTGGACTCTATTTCACTATTATGGAACAAGCCCATAATAGTTTCTATTGGTGGCTTGCATGGATATTTTGACAAGAACTATTACTGTTTGGTACAAGGACTAACTGAAAATTTATGTTGATGTTACGGAAGTTATTTATGCACAATAAATGTTGTGGCCTGAAGTGAGAATCACAACAGTTAACTTATTTAGGTGATAAGCATTGAGTGAATAAGCAAAAGTATCAGAAAAAAATCAATATTATGGTTTAGTCTGTGAGGTGTGCAGAGGGACATCAACAGGAAAAAACAATGTGGATAGTGTCATGGATCTAAGTTAGACATCTTCTCTGACAAACAAATTACGTCCATTACTTGCACTTAAAAGTGAGTCCCATGTATTCTATTTTCATCAGATTTATTGTAACAGGTTTAGAAGTACACATAAGATCTCCTATAGTGTGAAACATATGTCATCATCAGAGGGTGATACCATGTAATCTTCAACTGCTATAAACATTTCATTCAGTATTTTGTATTTGACTTTGTGCCCAGTTCTCTATCAGAACAGAATTGCCACAAATCGACAGACCAACAATAGCCAATATCATTTTGCTGGCCTCGAAGTAGAATTCAACAACAGGATCAGGGCGTGGTTACAACACATAGTAGATTCTCACCATATGCAAGGACTGGTCTACCATATAAATGAACTAGACAGTCATCTAGAGTGCCTGAATTTTGTGTTTGGAACAGGAGGGGGAAATCTGGATTTTTTCCCCTCCACTTACATAGTTAACAGTTTTGCATCCAGACTAGCATGATGAAAAGTCTTTACTCTTGCGGCAACACAACAGCAGTCACATGCAGTTTTGTTCACCAGTGCCCTAAAAGCTGGTAGTGCCTTTTCATACAGCAGTAAACTTCTGTGGGTGCCAATTGCATTACTCACTTAAGGTGCCAAAATAACTAAGGTCAACAGTGACTATATGCCTTGTCGCAATCAATTTTTTAACATTGTACAATTATTGCTCTAAATTCTTATCAACAGTTTTTTCTGCCTCCTTCCTCTTCTGGTAGTAGTTGCCTTTTGCCTCTGTTTTATGGAATCTGCCTATTTTTCCAAAAGTCACTTGGAAAATTTTTGTATCTCGTCCATTTTACTTTTTAATTAAAGTTAAGTTCTTACCACATTTTCCACAGTAGCTTTTTCCCATGAGTTTCTTTACTTGTCTTCATCTAAATTAATTAATTGCTTTAGTATTTAGCTTTCATGTTTGAGATATTAACTGCCTGCCTCACCTTCTTACTGAACACTTTGTCAGAATGCGGCCCACCTCTGAATTGCTCTGTGGATTCATCTTCACCAACTGCCATCAGCTAATGAAATTTACTGTTCCTCCAGAAGTATTGCCATGAATAGCACTGGATGTGATAACTGCTCTCCTCCAGTCTATGGTGCAACCATACTTCAGTGGTGGTACAATGTTATTCATTGTTGTGTACAGCAAAACTGTGGAATGTTTGACAGCATGGAAGGTGTCTGTCCCCTCTGGCACCATGGGTAAACAAATCTCATCTCCATGCTTCACTATCATTTTTTCTCATTGCACAGAGATGCCTTCCAACATGCTACATATTAATACTTTTTCTTTAATGTTCCTTTATTTTGTGTTTTTGCTGATTAAGGGTGTGGGACAATATTACCTGCCATCCAGTGTCTGTAAATATCATATTTAGTTTCTCTCCCAGTATTCTATATATGAGTTAATTTTCTGAAAAAGTACATATTTTTTGTTTTTGAAAGGTTTTTTCTGTCCTTGATTCAATGGTTTCTGTTTCAGCTGTTAGTAAGCAGACTCTCCTTTTCTGTCTCAAAATCACACATATTTAAGTTTCTACAAGACACCTGCAGTAAATAATTAATCTTATGTAGTTTCAATATTGATTTGGTTGTATTAGTTACCAGGTTATTACTTCAAAGTATAGAGGAGAATTTTATAAACTGATACAAACCTATAACTTTGGCTTTGTACTTGATGTTTCCCAGGTGCAGAACCACAGCCAAAAGTTTTATAATTTCCCAGACTTCATTCTCATTAAAATTTAAGACTTTCATAGCTGCTCTGACTACAGCAAAATCTTTGGCATCATCACGGCCTTCACAAGTCAGAGTGCCTCCCTTGAAATAGTAAATAAACAACAAGAATTGGTCAAAGTCAAGAATAGATGATGTATATGAGTTCAAGTCATAAGTTGAATTATTTTTTCCATCCTGAAACTTTATACTATATAAATGCCTAAAACGTCACACATTACTATTGATCAGTATTCCAGACAGTATTTTTAAACATCTCCACTACACAAAAAGAGTATACAAGAAATGGGAGAAAGAAGAAGAAAATCTAATGGATAAGTAGTGAGATGGATTGCCAATAAAAAAAGGTTTGCATAAATGTGAATAATAGTTCATGGAAAGAGTGATTCATTTTTGAAATCATGTTAGTCCTCAACAAGTAAGCAAACAAACTACAGTTGGTGATGATGTGTATACTACAACAGTAGGACTACATATTTGATGAAGAAGTGAGAGTGATAAAAGATTCAACTGTTAATGAAAGGTAACAAACACAATACATGAAGTAACTGTTACTTTTTTCCCTCTACGTCTTAAATGCATGGCAATTTAAGAGACTGTTATGGTGTAACACTCTTTTAATTGCATCTGCTTAAAAGAGGAAGACACGTACACAAAAATAACCAACTACTGCAGAAGATACTATAAGAATGTATTACAAAGAAAACATGGAATATATAGGTATCTGTGATACATCATTATAATGCAAGTTAAATAATATAGAAAGAGTACATTATGTAATTTTAGTACTAGGTCATTCAGATAAATAAAATAATATGACCCATACATTTTGCCAACTTCATAATTTGATGTATGTTTCTTACATTACCAGTAACTGTAACTTAATTTGCATTGTGTTTAACTCTTCACATAGTAATAAACCACAGACAGAAATTGTTCATAATAATCAGTCAGCAACAGAAACAGACATAAAAACATGGCATAATCCTAGCTTTCAGAATCAGAGTTTCCTTCATATAGCCTAACAATTTCCTTGGGCGTCATGGCAATTGTCATTTCTAGCAACTCTTAAAAAGCAAAATGTTATGGAAATAAATATGGTCATAGAAAGTTTGTAGTGGAATATAAGTAATGGAAAAAGTAAAGGTGACAAGTCACCAAATAGTTGAGACACTGAGCACAAACAAGACTAAAGACATTGCTGAGCTACTCGAAAATGTCCTCCTGCAGAGGACATGACTAGCAGTCTATCCTTTCCATACTGTTGTAACACAGAATAAACATACACACAAGAATACCTGCATGGTTACATGGTCCTGGCCATTTAATTCTAGCAGCATTGCAGCTCATTTGGAATGAAAGGTTGTATCATATAGAGGGGGTGAGGGAAAAACAATACAGGACGGTGGAGGGAAAATTGAAGGGAAGGATGGTTGATGTGACCTGACTGACTGGTATATGTCAGTTCAGTAGCAACTTGGTCACTAAGAATGTTGAAATGAAATGTTCATTGTAACATGAATAAATGGCACCAATGCATGGAATGGGAAACACACCTAAAATATCACAGAACCAGCTCAGGGGTGACCTACTCCTCCACATACTGCCTGTTAAATGCCTCATTGATCTGTTGGTTCATTAAGTAGCTTACATCAATTGAAAAGAAGCAAAAATTACAATTCACAAAACCACACTACATGCCTTCTGTCAGCTACTCTCCAGCTTCTGGCCCACTCAAGATGTGCAGCTTGATGAAGTTCTGTGAGCAACAGTGCTTTGCAAAGTATTTGTCTTCAAATGTCCATTGCATGCAGTTTCCTTCAGAATGTTCAGTCATAAAATGATAGAAATGGACCTGCATTCACTAAAAGCAGCAGATCCTGTCAGATTTGAAACTGATTGTCATTGGATGTGCATGAGACTCATCTTCAATCTCTGTCAGTTAACATCATTTTAGAACCACTTTTCTTACACTGTGTTACATGGTTGTAAGTAGTATATCATTCCTTGCAGATGTGATAGTTACCACATATATTATTTCTCAAGTGAACATACCTTTTTCTCAACACATACTATCATACAGGGATGAATGGATGCATTATTAGAAGGGTTTTTTAACCAGCTTCTAACTCTGTATACTGATTTTGTGCTAAAATTTACTATTTGTAGCAAATTTTAATATAAAAGAGACTTTCAACTATCAGCTGTTGTGTAAAAGGGCATCATGGATGCCCACCTTCATACCCATTATTTTATGAAACTAAGTTTAACAGGAATAAGAGATGCCCTTTTCATATTATCTTATTACAAACACCATTTTATTTGTTTTCAGGTACTTATTAACTGGATAATTTGCGTACAGCACTGTCATAATAAGCATGATAACTGTGGTACTCCATTGTCTCTGCCTAACACAGAAGTCGACTTTTCTAAATGAATATACTTTCTGAAACAACAAACATACAGGTGAACATAAAGTCCAGGAACACTTCCAATTATTTACTGCACAAGAACCAAACATTGTACAGGGATCATACATATGTCATTTTGAAGAGAAACCCTCAAAGCTTGTTTTCATGTATACTGCCACAGCGTAGTTTGGTAATTTGCCGATACTCAGCGCTAATCGCAAACATGGACAGTTCAGGTGTGGAGCGAGGTTTCTGTGTGTTGGGCAAGTTGCAGCAATGGCTGGTGCCTCAAATGAAATCGGACTCTCCATTCATCTTTCAACGAGATGGGGCTCCACCCCATTTTCATACTGAATTTCATGGGTACCTGAACACGGAGCTGTGGTATCAATGGATTGGCTGTGCTACAGAAGGGATGGCTGTTTCATGAAATGGCCTCTCCAGTCACCAGATCTCACTCCGTGTGACTTTCTTCTGTGGGGACACATTAAAGATCTGGTGTATGTACCGCCCCTACTACGTGATGTAGCAGATCTCCAGGACAGAACACAGGAAGCGACTGCCACAATCAACGATGCCATGCTGGGATGGGACAGGTATGGCAAGAATTCGATTACCATATTGACATCTGCTGGGTCACTCATGTTTCGCATATCAAATGTTTGTAAAAAAAACTTTCAAGGTTTCTCTTCAAAATGACATATGTATGATATCTGTACAGTGTTTGGTTCTTGTGCAGTAAATAATTTAAAGTGTTCCCATACTTTATGTACACCCTATATTTGTCATAGTTGCCATGAATTGTGATTTACATGCTGCTACTATGGCCTAAAATGCTTACTATAACTGAAAACAAATGTTGAGTTAAAGTTATACATTATGTGGCCCTCCTGACAATCTCTGATCTCTGTCTATTGCTTGGGTCCCTGATCTACTTTGATAAAACAACAGATCTGATGCCTTCCTACAAGGTGTGGTCATAGTCAAGTCACCATAACTCCTTTCCGCCATTCTGTCACATCCCATCTTATTACACTGAATCCATACAACCAACTGGCACATACATGCCACTTCACTGTCACAACTTATACCAGCATTGGAGGGTAACATGACTGACTGGTACAATTGTAACAATGTCTACAGTGCTGCAAAATGACCAGAGAGTGACCAGTACCATGTCCAATGAGCTTATCTACATGAATAAGCTAATCATTGCCAAAATATTCTAAGCTGAAAGAAATTTCTCTCTTTTTTAGAAAATTATTGACAACTGTTACTCACCCCTGTGAGGTAACGATAATCTGCAGGTCCTCTGAGGTCAAGGCTTATCTTCTCATCAATTGTCAAACCAGCAAGCATTTCATAAAATATATGGTAATTACGTTCACCATTATTTTGCGAAACAATACGAGACTTTTCCAAAAGATACTGCTCAATTGCAGCACCTTCAATGACACATTCTTGGCTGAAATTGATGTTGATATATTTTCCAAATCTGGATGAATTGTCATTGCGTATTGTCTTGGCATTTCCAAAAGCTGAAATGATGATAAATTTTAATACATTAAAATTGTTACTGTCTCTGAAATTGCATTCATACCTTTAATCACACACTTGTTGTTTTAACTCTAAGAAGAGAGAAATCATGAAATAACAAATGTTTACAGCTGACCATTATAGCAAAGGTATGTTATTGTCTGCAAATTTATTAAATCAATACTTTTTGTATTTCCTTTCCCTCATAAACTGTAAATTATAGTACTTGCAAATCATTCAATTCACATTAAAAACACATGGATAAGTATTGTGGTCTTAATTTTGTACAAAGAAACTTAAGCTCTCCAGTTTGCAATCCTATGTACTATTTTTATTAATGAACACATTAGTTGGACTTTTGGAGTGCCATGACTACAAAGCAGTTGCAGTTTTGTTTTTTAGTTGCTATTATGAAAGTTATTGAAAGTCATTGTTCCTAGGGTGTATCCCATCAAACAAGGTCCACTATTTTCATGATTTGGTAAATTTATTTTATTTTAGCTTTGTGGCTGGATGGTACCACATTCATTAGTTAACCTATGGGAAGGAAATGCTATCATCAATTGTCTGTAAATCATGTAATCTTTGATCTATGTTATCATGTTTCAATTATTTGAATACAATATTTTCTGAGGCAGAAATTGCAATAGCCCAGCATTTGCCTAAACAAGAAACTTAGGCCAGCCGGTGCACTAAACATGTGGTCATTAATCTGTCACGCAGATTCAATCCTGTCTGCCTCACCTCTCTGTCTCACATGTTACTCTATACAAGCAGGCTGAAAGTTGTTCAAAAAGTAATGCCTTCTAATTTCTCTAACAGCTAATTAACAAGAAAACAAAATGAATTATCTATATTTGGTGTAACATTTTGGAAGTAACTTTTCACTTCTCAATATAATCTCCATTATTTTAAACTGTTTTAATCCATCTTTGAAGAAGGGTATGAGGGTATGCATCCCATGTAGCAAAAATCAGTGCCTCTACTCTTCATACACTTGTCCAAAGAAAATCCAGTCACCATGTCTTCAATATCATGAGCACAATGAGCTTTGTTAGTGGCCTGAACAGATGGTAATCTGATGGCACTATGTCTGGAATATACTGCAAAAGTGGTAAGACTTCTCCCCATTTTTGCTATCCTGCAACAGACTATGCATCACGTGTGGACCTTTATTGTCATGGACAAGTATAGGAGTTTCTAATGATGATGTTACGAAACACACTTTAACCAATATTATAAAGACAGTTTGCATTATTGTATTAAGCACTCAGGGCTTGTTTTTATGCTTTACCAGAGTCCATAATTAAAGATGAGGTGTAATCATTTGCAGTCACTTGGACAAGGCATAAGTGGAAGAAGTTCAATGTAGACATAATATAAAAGTATACATTTGTTATGCTTACGTGAAAGTCACTTTCATGCAGGCTATGAAACAAAATGTAAGTTAATGAGCCTTCCATGCAGACACCAACTAGAAATACATATTTTACTTATTTACATAAACCTCACAAAAATGTTTACTAAAAGCACATGATGTGTATAAGTGTAGAACTTGGCTAGGCACAACTACACACCATACTCTAATGCTGGCAGGAAACACATCCTGTAACAGGATAAGCCCCTCAAGCATTCATGTAATAAGCAATTACATTACATTAATACTTGTTACATAGATCATGAATATGACATCTCGTAACATGTCAGTTTAATATAAGTTTTCACTACACATTTTTTTCATTCCAACTTCATCATTCATATACCTGTGAACATTTTATGACTAAAATGTAAATCCTGTGATAATATCTTTCTTCCTCAAATGTATTTTTCTTATATTTCTTTTGTTTTGTGCTGCTGCTTCTGACAGTGTCAAAGATTTGTTTTGTTCATTCCACAACATACTGAGATATGAAACAGCCTTTCATATCACCAAATACAAAAATGATTAAAGCATAATGGTTTACATTTCCTGTTAATTCTGGTGAACTGAAAGCACATAATTTGCAATCATTGTTTTTCACTCAATAGTCTTGAACACAATTTGTATGTTTACCTAGTTTCTTGAACATTCAGAGAGCTTGTAATGAGGAAAACACTAAGGAAATGTGTGTATAAAGTGGAATACACATAGCACAGTAGGAGTTGAGAAGATGTGCAAAAGTGAGAGGGACTGTATCATAAAATGCAGCAGCCCACAGCATCATTTTGCCACATCTCTCAGTGGTGGGTACTTAGACATGTGGGCTGACATTTGGCATTGCTTTTAGTGTTAATGCACATATAGTGATGTTCACTGTTTTACCTTTTGCTATGAGTGACATACAGAAACACAAAACATATTTAATGAATGAGCAAGAGAGAGGATTCCATATACATGAATTTTACAAGGGGGAATTTTTCAGGGCAAGAAACAGTGCATCCATGTGGAGTTTTTTCCAGTACTGGCAGCTGGTAGGAGAAATAACAGCTACAACAACAAGAGTGGAACATAGAAAGTCAGCAAATTGAAGACCCCATAAAAAATTCTCTGAGTCTTTCTGATCAGAATACATCATACACCATGCATCTGTTTTGTAACATGCACACTCTGTACTAGCAATAGCTACAAAATCTTCTTTGAAAAGAAGAGTAATGTAAATGAAAAGCCATGGGTTACTACATGGCTAAAAATATCTTGTAAACAGAAAAGGGAAATGTATCTTATACCTAGGAGGAGTAATGATCGAGAAACAGTGAAACATATAAAAACTACTGCACTGTATTAAGAAAAGTTATTAAAAATTCCAGAAGTATGTGCATTATGTCTGAGATTAGCACATCTGATAATAAAATCAAAACAATTTGGAATATCGTTAAAAGGGAACCAGGGCAACTGAGAGCACAGGAAGACTGTATTTCTATCAGACTCAATGAAAACTTTGTTAACAATAAGTCAGAAGTAGAAAAATTTAATAATCATTTTGTAAGTGTTGTAGAGAAAATGGGAACCAACTATTCATTAGAAAATGCATGGCAGTATATGGAAGAGGCAATACCTATGCAGTTTGTTAAAACTGAACTTCAACCCACCTCTCCTACTGAAACTAGGAAAATAATAAAGTCACTCAAAAGTAAAAGTTCACATGGAATTGATGGCATTTCCAACAGAGTGCTAAAAGCTTCTTCCAAACAGATAAGTAGGATTCTCAGCCACATATGTAGTAGCTCACTGAAACGGGGCATTTTTTAGACAGACTGAAATATGCTATTGTTAAACCATTTCATAAAAAAGGGGATAGGTCTGATGCTAACAACTACTGCCCAATTTCACTTCTGACAGCTTTATCCAAAATTCTTGAAAAAGTAACTTATTCAAGAGTGGCATCACATATTTGTAAAAATAAAGTACTAACAAAATGTCAATTTAGTTTTCAGAAAGGCTTTTCAACATAAAATGCTGTATATGCTTTAACTGACCAAATATTAAATGCTTTGAATAACCAAACATCACCCATTGGGATGTTTTGTGATCTCTAAAAGGCTTTTGATTATGTGAATCATGAAAATTTAAGTATTGTCGTATGAGTGGGACAGTGAACAAATGGTTTAATTCATATTTAACTTGAAGAATGCAGAAGGTTGAAATTAACAGTACAGATAGTCTGCAAAAATTAGCAGAGTCCTCTAATTGGGGAGGTATCTAGTATGGTGTCCCACAAGATTCAGTCTTGGGTCCCTTATTGTTCTTAATATACAGTATATTAATGACTTGCCACTCTATATTCATGAAGATGCAAAACTAGTTCTTTTTGCTGATGATACAAGTATAGTAATCACACCCAACAAACAAGAATCAGTTGAGGAAATTGTAAATAATGTATTTCAGAAAAATATTAAGAGGTTCTCTGCAAATTGACCCTCACTAAATTTTGAGAAAACACAGTATATACAAGTCTGTATAGTAAATGGCATAACACCATTGATAAATATAGACTAGGAACAGAAGTCTGTTGTCAAGGCAGCATATTCAACATTACTGGATGTGTGTACTGATGAGAAATTAAATTGGAAGAAACACATTGATGATCTACTGAAACGGTTAGGTTCAGCTACTTATGCTATTAGGGTTATTGCAAATTTTGGTGATAAGCATATCAGTTAATTAGCCTACTGTACCTATTTCCATTCATTACTTTCACATGGCATCATATTTTGGGGTAATTCATCCTTAAGAGAAAAAGTATTCATTGCACAAAAGCATGTAATCAGAATAATAGCTGGAGCCCACCCAATATCACCTTGCAGACATTTATTTAAGGAACTCAAGATATTCGCAGTACCTTCACAATACGTATATTCACCTATAAAATTTGTTATTAATAACCCATCTCAATGCAAAAATAACAGTGAAGTCCATAGCTATAACATCTACATCTACATCTACATCCATACTCCACAAGCCACCTGACGGTGAGGAAAGGTTGATCTTCACTATTCTGAGTTAAAGCTGGCTTTGGCAGAGAAAGGGGTGAATGATACTGCCACAAAAATCTTTGGTATTCACCAAATAGCATTAAAAGTCTGACAAATAGCCAACCAACATTTAAAAACAAATTAAAAGAATTTCTGAATGACAACTCCTTCTACTAAATAAATGAATTTTCAGATATGAAATAGTAACTGTAACAAGTATTAATGTTGTATGTATGTAAAAAGATCACAGGTTGGAATTTAACATCTATGACCTACCAAAAGGAACAACCTCAGCATTTCTTGAAGCAATTTAAGGAAACCACAAAGAACTTAAACCTGGATAACTGGATGAGGATTTGAAGATTGCTCCTATTGAATACGAGTTCAGCACCTAAGTGTACCGCCTCACTTTCCAGTATATAATGAAGCAGAAGATGATGCATTACACATATAGCACTGCTTTTAATTATTGAAACTTCTTACAGAAGCATATTAAGTGAGATAACACAACACAACTGTGGAGTATAACTGCAAGAAAACACATTACAACATCATCTTATGCAACAAACAGAAATACTTTGCAGTAAAGCAATATTCTGCTACTGAAATCCCGATAAACAATTACTTATCTTTAATAAAGTGTATGAATGTACAGAAATATACTGTTATACAAAAGCTATAAACAACTTTTTTTCTAGAATTTGCTTACCTTCCAACACTGGGTTTGCTTCCAAGATTTGCTGTTCAATCCAGGAATGTTTGCCACTTATAGCAGCTAGATATTGAAGAATTAATTTTGTGCTCTCTGTCTTGCCAGCACCACTTTCACCACTGCAAGGAAAATGAACAAGTGAGATAAATGTAGAGCCACAGGAATGTACAGAGCAAACACAGGAAATCCTATTGTCTACAAATGCTAAAACTGAAAAATGAAACTTTTTTTAATTCATCACCTGAAATTTGGTTTTAGTGTGTTTATTTAGAGATAAAGACAACAAATTTTGAATTAACTAAACTATCTGAAATACTTAACACAATATATTTCTGACAGTCAACTGTTACTTTTCAACCAATTAGTAATCTGGAAACAGAATCATGATTAGTATTCTTCACACACACATATCTCTATGAGCTGCCAAACTACGGGCAAAACAATAACTGCAGCCAATGCTTACATTAGCTTCCATCTGCACCTACCACAAGTAGACTAATTTAACTTAAGTGAATAATCTTTGCCCTTAATCTGAGTTTCCACAAGCAATCAAAGTGATGTCACTCAAGTAGTGTCATCAAATATGCTTGTGGAAACATCTAAATTACAGTCACACCACTAAAAGTTAAAGTTGTTATAACTTTTTGATGCCATTTGCCTTCCTCGTTTAATGGACTGCCAAAAACCTGTTTAGATATTTGTCAGGTATCACAACAGACAGGTAAAATTATGATTCATTGAAAACAGATTGAGACTCAGTTTGAAGCAGTGTCTTTTGTAAAGTTACATGCACAACAAATTTTACTTTCAGTAAAGCTTTTGTCACTATACTTCTTTCAAATGTATTAGAACATTTTTGTGTGAGTTACACATACACACATCTAATACAAGAAATTCATCATGAAAGGTTTTTTGGTTACAGTTAATTTGTTGTTACTGTGATTCTAAACATTATATAAAGACATGATTACTTCATGCTGCATCATAACATCCCATGAGTCACAACAACAAAATAATAGTGTGTATATTAACAGAAGCATGATATTCCATATCTATATTCTATTTACAAACTTGCTGTCAGTTACATTTGGTTTTATCATTCATCTTATGAGCATTCAATAACAAATCTGTGTACTGAATCCAAACAACATTCATATCATCTAATCCATACATTTCTTGTTTGTATCTAAATTACTTTGTAGATAAAAATACATAATTGACTAATTAATAGCAGAGACTTAGTTTTCCAGTAGCTCATTTCATTCCTAAAATGGAGAAAATGAAAAAGCTGCATGTAATTAAACCTCTCATTCAGTACAATTAGCTAATTCAGATGATAATAATGATAGCATCATCTGGTTATAAAAGCCAGACTCTACATATTTAGTGTAAGTTTCTGTTATTAGTGGGCACTTAATGACAGAATGAATGAGTGAATTTCTAGTTTTTAACTTCCATAAATGATGACACTTGTAGTTTGTATATTGAATCTTCATGTACTTCAGCATATTCAATACCCAGTTGTATTGCACATCACTCACTTTTGAACACTTATGTTTCTATTCCTTTTTCTTAGGTTGTAAAGCAGCATTACTGCTGTAGCCCAGGTGATGACATTCACATCCATTTATGCAATTTTGGCTGATGCCTTATTGAAAAACATGCCACACCAGTCCATGGCATCACACAGTTTGAGTCATCATGCTACTTTCTGTGGTCTTATTTTAGTGGCATATGGGAACTCAGCTTTACAAATGGTTTTCCTCGTGTCTATCAAATGTCTCTTAAGCAGGATCATTAGTTTCTGGCTCCTTCAGGACCTTTTAAGAAAACGAAAGACTTTTTTGTTGAATTTGTTGCACATGGCTGCTAATAGAAAAGTAAGAAGCAGTAAATCAAGGCAGTGCCAACAGGCGTATATATTCATGTCATGCAGTCTGGGTGACTAGAAAGGAGAATGTCATCACTTGATTCCTGATTTCAATGATTGTAGTATACTGTTTATAGAGCAAAAAACTACCAGTTGCTTTGTTAGTCACACATAATTGTTGCAGCATAAGCCTCAGCAACCATTCATGGCATATGCAGGCCAACTACCTACCTAATTCTGCAGCCTGCTGCTGCAATAAAGCTCAAATAGCATTCTGCATTTTGGCATGAACGAATCACTACATGCTCTGGAACCAAGCAGAATTTCCATAGCTGACTGCATGATGGGATATAATCTCCTTTCATAACATCCCAAGCTGGATTGAGTATATACACTTCCAACTCAGCCACAGCAGTATTCCATTGCTGCTGTGCATTCAGTCACTGCAGTATAAATATACCTGTTGTCAGCTCAATATGTGGCCCATCAGTTACGGTGTCATCAACTGGGCAAAGCCACTTGTCTATGAGCCTTCAGCTAGCCCTGATGGTTTCCAGGCTTTGAACTGGATTTGCCGAGACGACGCCACCTAGTCATGCCATCTCCTCACATTCTATCTAGTCTCCGAGGATCCTGTTTTCAAGTCAGGGCATTTGCACATTTGAGGCAGCCGCCTTGGACTGTGTACATTTTATATTAATCCAGCCATAAAGTTCACAGTACCAAGGAGCTGACCCCAAACTTGTGTCAGCAAGGCCACCATTGTTGCCAGCTGCTGTTATGCTGCCTCTGCATTCTGCTGCCTTAGCATATTAATTAACTGCCTGCTAGCCACAGCCAACTCCTGGACTGTTCTCACTGACCTCTTGTATGAAAGCATCACATAATAAAGAATGTTATTGTTGAGTAAGCATTCATGCCTCCCCACATGCCATGGTACTGGCGAGCTTATTCCTTAGTCCCCCTGCTCCCACAGGCACACACACAAGCACTTTGGAGGCAGAAGTGACCATCCTGCAACATTGGTTTCACCAGCTGAAACAATGGTATCAGCATAATGATCAGAGCATAATGTGATAGCTACATTTGGTGTCACAAGAGCCAGTAGAGGGTATAAGGGATCAGTTCTCATCTAGTAAGTCAGTATCCATCCTAGACACTAGTACCAATGACCCAATCTCTCCTCTTTTGAGTAAGGAAAGAGAAAGTGTACTTATAAAAGCTGTTGACAGCTGATAAGCTGGGATGTTGGTTGCAGGAACAGATTTTGCATTTGGCCAAATTATGTTATGTGGATAATGCAAAAAGGTACAGAATGTATCATGAGGAGCTAAGAAGTGCAAAAATAGTTGAAATTCTGAAAGCAAGCAAGGTACAGTAATAAAGGAGAAAAAAATAGTTCTAAGTATTATAGGGAATGGCTGAATAATGTGTCACAAAAACCAGGGAAGTCCATTGAAAACTTTGGAGACAGGACTCAAAAGGTGAATGTCAATACACACAATTTGACAGAAAACAATGATACTAACAATGTCCTTCTGCAAGAGGCACAACAGAGGGCACTGGATACATTTCTGTGTCAAGAAAAGTATGGGCAGAGATCTCTAAGAACTCAGCTGAAGCCATAGTGACTGTAATGGCCTTAGAGAAGATAGATCCACTGACTAGGTTTTGGGATAGAAAATGAATTTTCACCACATGTTTTAAATGTTACAGGTGTGGACGAATGAGCCACATATGTAATGTATACCATGAACCACAGTGTATACATGGGGGTAAATAGGGGAACCAGGTGGGATTGCAGATGAAAGCCTAACAGGGGACATGATACATGGACACAGGATGTTAAACAACTCTGTTAAACAACAATGGCAGCTCAGAGCAGCCACATGCCATTCCTGTGAATATAAACACAGCCAAAATGAGTGCACTAGCAGAATTTTGTTTACATAGCTTAATGTATGAAAGGAAGCACAAGATTTTATGGGACACGGGTAGGTGTCCTCAGGAGGTTTAAAAGAAAGTTAGACCCATTATGATGTAAGTTAAGTGGAGTGGGTGGAAATGTGGTGCATTCCCTGGGCTCAGTAGTGTGGAGATTTTGGATTGGCCTCATGTAGAAAATGGTTGCTGCCTACTGTTAGGGTTAGTTCGTTAGTTTTCTTTGTTTTTTTAAAAAAAAATCATGCTAAAATTGACACTGCTCGGTGCATGGTACAACTTGAAGGGACATTGTTCCATTTGGGGGAAATTGCTGACAGGATCACATTGTTGCAAGGTTCATCCCTAGAGTAAGGGGAACAAATTAGACTGCACACATGGCCACAAAGGATCATTTTGCACAAACATGTACTGTAAGGTCAGGAAAACCACAGTTGATAAGTATAGGGACTTATCTGACGGTAAATGTATTATGTGTAGTGGTGCCACTACAGCAAACTGATGAACTGGATCAAGTATAATGTTTCATATGCAGTAGTGTTCTACACATAAAGGAGTTGACTATATGCAGGTAGTGCCTGTTGGGTGGGACAGATAATTTTAGAGTACGAACATGGAATTGTCCAAGCACTGATGGTTGCCAGTTTTAAGATTTTGGAGGGAGGTGATTTAGATAGAGCAAATTCAGACCTTAAGCTTAAGCAGGCTGCTAGTTTAGCCGCATTACGGGAGAAGATAGTAGACATGGAAGGAGCAGAGATGATAGTAATGGAGCAGTTATTGTTAGAATATGAGAATCTGCTGAATCATCATGGGTCTTTGCCACCATTTCACCTGCAACCAGTAAGGGAATAATTTAGTAACCAACACTTATGAGATGTATTATCAATGAAAGTGCCAATCCTTGGGGAGTCTCGTGTGACCATCATGAAGAAAAGTGTAGATAGAATGAAGGCATATTGTTTTTGTTGTGATTATTGGTACCTTAACAAGCATACAGTTACAGCTTCTTCTCCAGTTCCAAATCCACACATCAAAAAAAGTTTTGCATCACCATGGTTCCGAGAGTTCCGGGACCTGTACAGAAAATTGGAATGGAGATCAACATAAACATCATTTCCACCCTTTTCATTTCTCATGAAAACCATACATTGCATGTTGTACCACCAAACAGCAAGACCTTCAGAGGTGGTGGTCCAGATTGCTGTACACACTGGTACCTCTAATACCCCATAGCACATCCTCTTGCATTGATGCATACCTGTATTCATCGTGGCATACTGTCCACAAGTTCATCAAGGCACTGTTGGTCCGGAGTGTCCCACTCCTCAATGGCAATTTGGTGTAGATCCCTCTGAGTGGTTGGTGGGTCACGTCATCCATAAACAGCCCTTTTCAATCTATCTCAGGCATTATCGATAGGGTTCATGTTTGGAGATCATGTTGGCCACTCTAGTCAAGTGATGTCATTATCCTGCAGGATGTCATTCACAAGATGTGCATGATGGGGGCGTGAATAGTCATCCATGAAGATGAATGCCTTGCCAGTCTGCTGCCAATATGGTTGCACTTTCAGTCGGAGGATGGCAGTCACATATCGTACAGCCATTACAGCTCCTTCCATTACCACCAGAGGCGTACGTCGGCCCCACATAATGCCACCCCAAAACAGCAGGGAACATCCACCTTGCTGCACTCACTGGACAGTGTGTCTAAGACTTTCACAACTGACTGGGTTGCATCCAAACACATCTCCGACGATTGTCTGGTTGAAGGCATATGCGACACTCAACAGTGAGGAAAACATGATGCCAATCCCGAGCAGTCCATTCGGAATGTTGTTGGGCCCATCTGTACCATGCTGCATGGTGGCATGGTTGCAAATATGGAGCTCGCCATGGATGTCAGGAGTGAAGTCACGCAGTTTGAATCCTAACACGACGTCCTGTGGCTGCACAAAAGGCATTAGTCAACTTGGTGGTGTTGGTGTCAGGGTTCCTCCAAGCCATAATATGTAGGTAGTGGTCATCCACTGTAGTAGTAGCCCTTGGGCGGCCTGAGTGAGGCATGTCACTGACAGTTACTGTCTCTCTGTATCTCCTCCATGTCCGAACAACATGGCTTTGGTTCACTCCGAGACACCTGGACATTTCCCTTGTTGAGAGCCCTTCCTGGCACAAAGTGGATTCAATTGAACCATGGTATTGACCATCTAGGCATGGTTGAACTACAGACAACACGAGTTGTGTACCTCCTTCCTGGTGGAATGACAGGAACTGATTGCCTGTCGGACCCCCTCCATCTAATAGGCACTGCTCATGCATGGTTGTTTACATCTTTGGGCAGGTTTAGTGACATCTCTGAACAGTGAAAGGGACTGTGTCTATGATACAATATCCACAGACAATGTCTGTCTTCAAGAGTTCTGGAAACTGGGATGATGCAAAACGTTTTTTGATATGTCTATAATGGAAAATTTGGATAATCTTGGGCATTGTAGATCTTTTCCTACCATGGTTCTGTGGAGCACTTATCATCAGATAGAAATAACAGCATAGCAACAGAGAATCACCCAAAGACAGCATTTACAGTCCCACCAGGACATTATCAATATCAGCATATGCCAATTGGTTAAAAAAATGCCCTGGTGGCATTTCAGTACCTCTTAGAAGCAGTTTTGGGGAATTGAAACCCAGGCAATTTATGGCATATTTAGATGATGTAACTGTCTTTGGGAAGAACATGGAAGAGCATGTATTGTTGCTAAGGAAAGTCTTTAAGTGATTATGCATGACACACCTAACACTCAGTATAGAAAGTGTCACTTTCCACTGGAAGAGGTACAGTATTTAGGACATGTACTTAGTCTCATTGGAGAGCCCAGGATAATAAAAGCTGTGCACATTGTTTTGGTACAATGTAGAGAAAAAGAGTTGCGGTCTTTCTTGGCACTAGCAAATTATCATTGGAAGTATGTACTGAAATCACTCATCTATTGAAGAAAGGACCAAAGTTTCACTGCTCAGCAAAGCACAAAGATGTGCCCCTTTGGTTGAACTAACTGTTAATAAAAGGACCAACTGGTGGAAGAAAAGTTGTGAGGGCAGGTTGTGAGTCAAGCTTGGGTAGATCAGTCAGCAGAGCACTTTACTGTGTTGGGAAAAGGTCCCAGGTTTGGGTCCTGGCTGCATACAGTTTTAATCCACCAGGAAGTTTCAGATCAGTGCACATACCACTGCAGAGAGAAGATTCATTCTGAACTGACAATCATGGAAAGAAATTTGTGTTGTAATGTGACTTGAGCAATCAAGTTAAGACAGGATTTGGGTGGGGCAGAGCATACAGTTGCTTATGCCTCACAATGAATGAGCAGAGTGGAAAATAACTACCCTGTGGTGGAGAAAAAAATAATACGTCTTATATATAGAATGATATATTTCTGATGTTATCTTTAAGACAGAAAATTTAAAGGCATAATGGATCATGCATCACGGAAGTGGCTATTGGGTCTGAAAGATTGTTTGAGCCAGTTAACACACTGGGTGGTAAATCTCATTAATTAGATTTTTAGGCAATTCATTGATCTGGCAAATCACGTGGAAATGCAGATGGGCTGAGTCGGAAAGACTGTGCAATACAACAAATATGTTTCACCATCGTGGAGTGGCAGAGGTGCAAGCTGCTTACAAAGATTGCAAGCTGTTTGCAATGCAACCTTGATTCTTTGTGCACAATGGTGTGTTATGTAAACAAACAAAAGTTGGGCCTTATTCTGCATTACCAGCTGCATTGCAAAATGAAGTTTTAAAGCAGGTGCATGATCATGTGTTAGCAGGGCATAGAGGTTGTAGAACAGCAGAACACTATGTAGAGAAACAATACTGACAGTGAACATGTAAGCAGGGTGTAGAACAGTATGTAAAGAACTGTGTACCTCGGGGGGGGGGGGGGGGGGGGCAAAAAAAAAAAAAAAAAAAAAAAAAAAAAAAGAGAGAGAGAGAGAGAGAGAGAGAGAGAGAGAGAGAGAGAGCTGAATTTAGTCATTAGTGTGTTCTGTTTTCTGAGACTACTGAAGGCCAACGAACCACTGGATATAACTGGTTTGGAAATCTTAAGTGCTTTTGGGCAGGCACAACATAGAAATGATAGCATTCTGTATCAACAAGATGACACATTGGCATGAGCCATGGTTAGTAATTATTTGTTAAATTTTGGTATCTACTGCAGAGATGTTGATTATAGAACAAGCTATTAACTTCTTGTCACAGCTGATAAAGTAACTTTATCATTTATTATGAATTCCTAAATTAAGAGCATGCTTGTTAAACCTGCAAGCAAATGGCAGAATAGAACAGATTAACCAATGATACGGAAGTGCTGAGTCACTATTTCACCAGCCATTATAATGATTGGGATATGCTGTTACATTACATAGTTGGTGCATACATATCAAAAATTCATAAGAGTTGGGGTCTATCACCGTACAAGGTTAGTGTATGGATGGAAGCTGCCACACCCATTTCACATTATGAAAACCAGAGTGCAGAAATTTGTGAAAATCTTATAGACAGTATGGTGCCAAGTGCAAAAAGCAAATATGGAGGAATGACTGAGTCAATGGAATGTCCAAATTCCCTACATACTGTGGAATGTAACAAAATTATGAAAAGGGTAGTTGCTACTCATCATGTAGTGGAGATGCTGAGTCGCAGATACGCACAACAAAAAGACTATTGGAAAGTGAGCTTTTGACCAACAAGACCTTCATTGAAAATAGACAACACACACACACACACACACACACACACACACACACACACACACACACACACACAAAATGGTGAGTAGCAACTATCCTTTTCATAATATTGTTTCCTACATGCCTCATAGGCTAGTGAGTGATACTGATCATCCACATTGGGGGCACATTCAATCCTTCCAGATCTACCCGATAGCTTTACCACCATTATCAGTGTTGGTCCCAAGAAAAACGAGGAAGGGATAAAAAAAAGTGGCATGAGAAAGTGAGCAATACATCCATAGGCAGTCTATGCGTACCTTGGTATATGATCAAGAGCTAGGTGATAGAAAAGAGAGAAAGCTAAAGATACTAACAAGAGATATAAATGCCATGAAGTACGCCTGTATTCCATGAATTCGAACTTTAGGGAAATATGTACATATTAGAACAAAGGAGACTCTGATAATTGCATTGGATAAGAAGAGCGACATGCTGATGGCAGCAGAAGAGCTGTGCCAATGCCAGAGGGAACAGATTATGATATGCCCCTCTATAGTAGTCCAAGCTGTCATTGGGACATGAGAAATGGAGCTATTTCTCAAGAGAACAGACTCAGGAAGATATTCACTAGACATCCCTACAACCTACCTATATTTTCAGGAATCAGGGTCCTCAGGAGTGCTCAGCAGATGGTTCAGTTGTAGCTACCCCTACCTACTATAAGCAAGGGGAATTGGGCAATCGGAGTTATCGAACAGTAGGATACTGCTAAACAGGAAATGAAGTGAATGATCGTTCCAGCCTACAGTGACAATAACAGGGACTACAGCTCTGAAACCAATTTGTCCTCTGCTGAATCTTCCCAACAACCCTTTCAAAACAGTGTCAGCAAAGAACCTAATCTACCTAAATAATGCCTTTAATTCCACCATATTTAGCCCCTTCGACAAACTCTTAGCAGGACAGAATGGGCACATCAGTGCAGAAGAGTTGTTCCAGGATATTCAACAATACTGTAGCAGGTGAAATGAAATGAGCGTATGGCATCGTTGGCCAGGAGGCCCCATTCGGGGAAGTTCAGCCGCCAAGTGCAAGTCATATTTCATTCGATGCCACATTGGGAGATTTGCGTGCCAGTGACGGGGATGAAATGATGAAGAGGACAACACAACACCCAGTCCATGAGAGGAGAAAATCTCTAATCCTGCTGGGAATCGAAACCAGGTCCACTTTCATGGGAGGCAAGCTTGGAACCACCCAGCTAAGCAGGTGAACACTGCAGCAGGTACCAGAACTGACTCATGGTAATGGGAATTTGGTCCTCAGCAACTTTCTCAGTCATGATTTTCCCTTGTACAACCTATTTCTATGATTGGCAGAGAGCCATTAACCCACCCAATCTCACAGTCCATGGTCGTCCCTTGTACAGCTTATGACTATCATAGCAGAGAGACATTAAACCAACCAGTCTCCCTTCCATTGCCTATCAGCCTGATGAATCAAGTGTACATTTTGAACAAAGTGATGAAATATCAGGGGTGTACCAGTCACAATAAACCGTATGAAGGAGTGTTTCGGGAAGGAAAATAGAAAATTAGTAAAGTGTAAGTAATGGTTGGAACAGAAATGCACCATATAAGCAGGGGAAAATAAATTTAGACACATTATTTTAGTAGTTCACAAGTTCAACAGCAGCCCACAACTCAGAGGACTGAATTCTCCAAGGGGAGAGGAAATGTGGCATCAGCCTCAGGCGGTCCATTGAAACCAGCCAAGGGGTGTGCAGGCCAGCAACCTACATAACTCCAAAGCTGGAGGCTGCACAACACTGCTGTAGCATTCTGCAATGAAGTATTCCATCATGAGCAGTGGATTAGACTGCTGCATGCTGTAGCAGCAGTTCCACAGCTATCTATGTGATGAGATTCTGCTCTCACCATAAAACACCCAGCTGGAGTGAATGTAAATACTCCCACAAATACTCTTATCAGATTTGCCACCAGATCATATTGTGCAAATCCTACAATATTTCATTGACACAACTGCTTTTTATCTTCATGTGGTGGTAGATGCTTTTGTAACTGCTACAAGAAGCGACTGATGATAATCACATGATGGTATCAAAATTTATCGGACAATGAGTGGGCAATACAAGTGCACAGAAAGATGCTCAGAGTTGGCAGAAAGCAGCACTCATAGTACTCCCTGCCAGGAGCTGCGGAAAGGCCTTCCATGCATGTGCTGTGGACAAAGACTGTGCTGCCGGACACTCCTGTGATTAAAAGCCGAATTAAAGCTCAGCAATGCACTGCATCAAACCATGAATCAGAAGTTCTTCTGTTTTAATTTAATGACAGCCAGTGCTGGATTCTAGGCAGCAGTGTATGCCATATGGATATGTATGGTCTCCTAAAGAGCACAGTCCCAGAAAGATGATGCTGAGGACAAAACTTCTGTCTTCCCATAAAACATGTGATGCCCTGTGTCCAGGCAATGCACCACTACTGCTGATTTATCAGGTTGCCCAAGGTGTGTATGACAATGGTGTTCAACACAATGTTTGGAATGTCTGCCCAGTAGAAGATTTCCCACAATGGCATGGGATCTTATACACACAACATTTCCTAAGGCCAAGATCATCTTTGACTGAACAAATAAATTCCTCAATTTTGCTGGTGGCGAAAAAACACATTTGATGTCATGTCTCTTGAGGATGCTTTCTATTCTTGATGACACGCCACCAGAATAGAGCAAGAATGCTGTTGCAGTGAGTGCTTCTGCATCTTCATTTACATCCCTGCTCTGAATTTGCGTAGAATGGAATGCAATATTAGATTTTAAAACAACAGATCAGAAATAAAAAATGGAAAACATGTATAGCTTACACAGACTGATTAACTCAGAGTTACATAAAGAACTCTACAAGCAGTACAAACATAAGTACCGCAAAGAAGTCAGGAGATTAAAATCAGACAGAATCAGCCAACAGATATGAGGTTCAGATAACATTTCATAGACAAAATCACCCAATGAAACACAAACTAAAATTAATACTGTACAATTAACTGTGAGTAATGAAGATATCTCTGATTCTCTTCTAGTCAGCAATATTTTTAATAATTAATTCATAGATACTGTCAAAAATGATGTCTCTATGAAACATGATATACAGCACTAATTTGAGTCCTGTAACAAACAGAACTGCAGTACACTACCCACAGTAAGGCCGATATTACAATATCAAATTTCTTTGTCAAATATCTTTGTCAAAAATCTTAGTCAAAGATATTTGATGGTGTAATAGGGAACTTTGTCAAATGTCGTCCAATATTTGATCAAATCTAGGGCCTCGCGGTAGATTTGATCAAAGAAGTCATTTGTCTTCTGTTCACTGCAGTGTGACATGTTAGATGTTACCACATGCAGCGCTAGCATTGCTGCAGTGTTCTGTCGTCTGTAGTGTTTTTATAAACATTGCCGGTAAATACAATTGGTGTGTGCCAACAACTACAAAATTAATAGAGATGTATGAAGCTGATGAGGTGCTTTACAATGTGAGGCACCCTGAATACAAAAATATATTAAGAAGATTGGAGACCTGACCTGACCTGACATGACCTGACCTGACCTGACCTAACCTAACCTAAGCTAACCTAACCTAACCCTCTCCTGTAGCAAGGAATCGGAGTGTTACAGTGAGTCTGTCTTATGCAGATGTAGCAGTTTTTAAGTAAATATTGTGCTTTATGATATGAGGATACACTTCACTGAGCACATACAGAAATGTATGCTCATCCATTCTTAAGTAATTGATGTATGACTTGACCTCCTCCACTATAAGTTCACGTAACAAGTTTTGTTGAATGCTTTTATCGTGTCATCGTAAAACCCATGGCTTCACCCAGGTATGTTTCCTTTTTTTTTCTCCTGCTTCTCTTCCACATGTGCACATAGTGCAATTGTGGCACATGCAACTGCTGCAGTTAATAACAAGTTGTTGTTGTCAGCCATCTTGAACTTTGACGAAAAATATGATGACAGTGTAATACCCCTTCTAGCACTATGTCAAAGATCTTTGTCAAATATATTTGATGGAATATTTGATCACATCTTTGATCAAATCTTTGACAAATAAATTTGATAGTGTAATACCGGCCTAAGCACATATGACATTCTTCACTTACTGATAACCTCAGAAACAAAAAATCAGCAGGATTAGATGAAATTTCTCCATATCTATTGAAGAAATGCAAACATGAACTAATGAAACCACTAGTTCATCTAATAAACAGTGTTCTTGAAGATGGTGTGTTCCCTGATAAATTGAAACTTTCTGTAGTGAAACCAATACACAAAAAGGGGGAAACAAAGCATGTACAGAACTACAGACTCATTGCCCTAATCTCAACTTTCACCAAACTGATAGAGAAAATAATATTTTTAAAAAAATCTTGGAATATTATAACAATGCTGACACATTAAATGATTTCCAGCATGGTTTCAGAGGAGGTCAAAGTATCACGTCAGCAGCAGTACGATTTGTCCATAATGTACTCGAAAAAAATAAATGAAAAATTCCAAACAGCAGGAGTATTCCTGGACCTCTCATGGGCTTTTGATAGAGTACATCATGACATGCTCCTATAAAAAATTGTGAAGAGTGGTGTCATTGGGAAACTCATGCAATTGCTAGAAACATATTTAAAGGATAGACAACAGTGCACGGAGATTATGTACTCTAATAGAGAAATACTGGAGAGGAGAAGGTCAAGTATAAGAACTATACATTTTAGTATTTCTCAGGGCTCCATTTTAGGTCCAGTCCGATTCATATGCTATGTAAATGATGTCCCAAGTTCTCTTGACAATAAGTAATTGATCACTATGTATGCAGACAATACATCTTGTGTCTGGTTCGCAGACAATGAGCTCAGCCTAGTTGAAGAGATACATAACTTGATTGAAAAGGCAAGAGCTCACTTTGAAAGAGAGAACCTAAAATTAAACATAGAAAAAACTAACCAAGTGTTCCAAACAGACAAAATACTGCAACTGATGAAATTCAACCAAAAACCTGTACATATTGTAAATTCTTGGGTTTATGCATAGATGAGCAACTTTCATGGAAGCAGTAAGCTGATTATGTCTGTAAAAAAATAACATGTAGTCTATAGGTATTAAGAAGATTATCTCCATATCTTAATTCTGAAACCCTAAGGACTGTATATTATGGACTAGTGTATTCCTTCTTGTCCTATGGATTAGCACTGTGGGATGGGACATGCCAAACTAACATGAAAAGAGTTTTCATACTGCAGAGCAAGCCTTGAGGATCATAGCTAAAGTAAAACCAGGAACTTCTTACAAACCCCTATTCATTAGACACAATATTCTCACAGTTTACGCCATGTATATACTAGAAACTATAATGTTAGCAAAAATAGACACTAAGATCACAAAAAGAAACATGGATATTTACAACTATGAAACAAGGCATATGGTTAACAGAAGATTAACTTTAACAGCAAAAAGCCCCTACACCAAAGGAGCTGTTTTTAATAACTTGTTACCAAATGAAGTTAAGATATTGACAGAGGATACTTTTAAAAATCAAGTCAAGCAGTGGCTTATCCAAAAATTCTCTTATAACCTGAATTTATCATGAATTACAATGTAATAAGAAACAAAGTAAACTAAAAAACTGTTATTGTAAAAAATTTATACTTTGTTGAAAATGCACATGCATGTAAAATTACATGTTACAGCCAATAAATTGAATTGAATTGAATTGAAATGGTATGTCTATCACAATAACCATTCTGTTGGAACACTGTTCTTAGATGATGTAGTTCACCAGATAGACTATCGGCATCTGAGACCACATGTGCCTATGTACCAAAGAATATAAGACACTCCTGCACTGTGCAGGATGATGACCGCTTGTGGCCAGCAAATACAATTCTGTATGAGTTGGTTTGCAGTAGACACTATGTCCCAGTGTACCATCAGCTTTTCTTATAACCATGACATGCAGGAATGGTAAGATTCCACCTTTCTCCACTTCCATGGTGAACTGTATATTCATATGGAGCCAGTTAAAATGCTGGGGAGACATAGGTAATATCCCTATTCCATGGAGCCGTACCACAAATGTATTGTCTACATACCATCAGAAGCAGGGACACTGGACACTTGCCGACATCAGTGCATTTTCCTCAAAGTCTTCCATAAAATACTGTGGGGTTTGCACTATGTGATCCAGTGACAAACCTGAGAAGTGTATTTGCAACAGCTCCATCAGGAAAGCCTGAAAAGTCACATCTAATTACTCACATTTCAGATGGATGTGGCACTTCCATTGGTAGGCTGCATTCAGCCAGCACAGTCCCTGAGTCAATCATCAATCAAATGTGTGGCCTAGCAGCTACAACCTGTCATCAACTGGTCTGTGAGCTATCAGCTGGCCCCGAAGGATCTGCCGAGGTGAGCCACCCAGCCAGTCTCCGAGAGTTCAAATCAGGGCATCTGCACACCACTGCCAGCTGCCTTGGGCCATGGGCAGTTTACACCTGCCCAGCCATCTAAGCTATCTACACTGTGGACCTCTCACCACAAGTGTCTCAAAAAGGACATTGTCATCACCAGTCACTAATCTGCTGCACGGCATACCCACTCATTGATCATTAGCTGCAGCTGGCTCCAAGACCACAGTCATTGAACTCCTGTATGGAAACACTGAGTACTAAAGATGTGGTTGTTGAGAAAGGATTCTTGATTTCACACTTGCTTTAGTCCTGGAAGATCCCATCCCATAGCTCCCCACACATGCCATTTGGAGACAGGCGTGGCCACGCTGCAAAAATGGTGTCAGCAGAGTGGTCAGGGGACAACTTGACCACAACACCCCAGTGTCCTACATCACAGGAATGGGGGTACTAAGGATTCCCATTTCCAAGTGGTCCAACCCGTATAAGTCAGACAACAACAACTGACATGAATGAACTGAAAGAAGAAGAGGGAAAAGAAGGCTAGACAATTATCAAAACCACAAAAAATGAGTAAAAGGTGAAGTACAACACACATTTACTTTTATATTGGCATATTAGAATATTAAAGCAGAATATCCCCACCACAGGTAATGACCAGAATCACTGTTGAGGATATATGTGCAGGCCAAAAACAGCAGCATACAAAGCCGTTTAACCATCTACCTTTTACAAAGTATTTCCTCAGTCACAAAGAAACCAGTTTCTCTTACAAATTCTTCTACACTGAGTGACTCCTCTCCTTTAGACTCATAAATATGTTCTTGAATCTTTCCATAGCTACACAAATTTCTCATACTTCATTACATAAAAGTGCAATAGTTTACCTGATTACAATACATTGGTTTCGACCAAATTTTGCCATGTCAGTATAGCTACTGTCACCAATAGCAAATATATGGGGTGGCTTATCACCCACTTTCTGTCCCTTGTACTCCTTGACATAATCTCCTGTGTATATAGGTAGTGGCTGGTATGGGTTGACTGCCACAAGAATTGACCCAGTGTATGTCTGAAAAACAGAAAATTTCGTCTGTTTCAGCAACAACATAGAAAATAAACAAACCATATGCATCACTCTATGAAGCACAAAAACTTGGAAAGCAAGATGAATGTGGGAGTGAGGACAACACAAAAACAGAAAAGCCAGCTAAAAGTTAATGTTGCTTTTTATTCTTTTCTGCAAATCAAAGGGAATCTTCACTGAATGATTAAAAAGTACAGCATTCCCATGTGCTCATCCTTTAGCCTCTACTATGAGCCTTCATTGGTGGCAACATCTTGATCTGTTTATTCACATAAAAGCTAAAGGAAAATGTCAGCCTAAAAACTATGAGAAATCCTACTGGTATGGATATATTTAAACAAAATATGAATAAATACGGGGTGGTTCAGAATGAGGAGGGAAACAACAAATGTCTCAGTTAATTAATAGAGCATTATAAAATTATAAACAGCCGACCAGCTGCAATGGATAAAGAAATTCTTTACCTTGGTTTCGACAAATATAAATTTGTCTTCTTCAGAAGGTAGCAATTTCACATTAGTAAGGACTAATGTACCATCACCGTTTTTACAATTGTCAGCATAGATCCATGTGTCAAAAATAAAATATAGCCCTAGAATTAGGGTTTGTCACGTAAATATAAAATAGCTCATGGATCTTGCAGAGCTCACAACCGACTATTTTATTTTTGATACATGGATCTATGCTGACAATTGTAAAAATGGCAGTGGTACATTAGTCCTTACTAATGTAAAATTGCTACCTTCTGAAGAAGACAAATTTATATTTGTTGAAACCTAGGTAAAGAATTTCTTTATCCATTGCAACTGGTCGGCTGTTTATAACTTTATTACGTGAAATCATTGCTGTTGTGCAGCTATGTTTAAAATAGAGCATTAGTTAGAAATAAATTTCAAATTCCAGTACCCAGATAGCTTGACCATAAAAGAAAGACATAAGCAAAATTATCAAAAAGATTTTATACATCTGCAGACAAAGGCAGACTACGCCATACAAAGATGGAGTTCTAGGCACCAAATGTGACTCACATCCCAGTTATTCCATGAACTGCATTATCCAGAGAGAAGACTAAGTCAAAAATGTGCTTTGAACTCTCCTTAGTCAGCTGCACTGAGTCTATACTGAAATTACTTTGTCTTTTTAGTCCCTAAACAGTCACAGCTCATTCTCAGTTTTGATCTCATTCTTTCCTCTCCAGTTATTCTTTTTGCAAATTATGTAAAATTATTATATATTTTTATTCAGTTATCTGTTTTTCCTTATTCCATCACATCCTATTTTTAGATCTATTGCTAGTCATTTTTCTGTGCACCTTTCTTGTTTCTGTTTCCACTTATTAGTTCCCATGTTTTCCACCTTGTTATTACAGATCACTTTAAGGTCCTACATCTGCTCCTCTGTGTGCCTCCATAATCTATCTGATTAGTTCATCCCTGCAGTCACTCTGATATTCTTTCTGAAATATGTCATCACATTTTGCTAATCTCCCACATGTTTCAAAGCTAAATGAGATAAAATATGTTGTTTTATTACAGAGGAAGGATTTACAGGTGCAGTAAGTTACACCAAAAAAGGTTCTTTTTTCTTCTTACCCAGGATTTCACATTTGTGTTTATACTTTCTGAGTGAATTATGAAAACTCAGATTTAGTATTACTCTCATATTCTGCTAAATATGAGTGCCTTTTCCATTTCACATACACAAGTTTTCATATTTTCAAACTGAATGTATATAAAGTCTTCACACCCACAAGTTAATAATTTGTTAAAATCCTTATTTTCAATAAACAATGTGGATTATTTTCACAAGTTGATGTGAAGATTTTGGCAGTCCTTGCTTTCCCTTACTCTTTTTATGTCATAGTTAACTCTTCTGTTGGAAAGATTCCCATTCTACCAGAACTAAGTAAAGCAACAGTGAGGCAGAAAAAGGTCTTAGAAAAATAGGTCTTGTTACTCTGATGGATGTATCACTGTAAGATTCATACCTAAAGACAAGCGCCATCACACCCACATTGGGTGAGAAAGCTCCCAACACAGAAAACACAGCATCTCTGGCCAATGGATCATGTGGGACCTGCTAGCTGGCCAATTTAAGTTGGGTGGCCATGAGCCTTCTCTTATTCTCTGAGAGTTAGTCATTACTGTGTTTAGAGCTAGTTGACAATCCCTAGACAATAATGCTGTATTTACAAACTGCCAGATAATGTAGCAGTCTGCTCCTATCATTGTGGAAATCGACTATGTCTGTAAGTGAAATTAGTAGAGTGCAGTTATGCTTCAGTGTCTATAAACTGATGCACTTAGTCAGCCATATATGTGTGTGTGTGTGTGTGTGTGTGTGTGTGTGTGTGTGTGCTTATTTGTTTTAGTTGTAAATATTTGTCATGCATTGTTTTTCTGATATGTCCTACATCCTGGAGGGCCTCCTCACTATGGATCAACTGGAAGAGAAGTAAATCTAATCTAATGTAACCAACTATTGTTCAACAACACATATATCAATATCACCACACTTACATTATTACATGTCCACTGGTTTGCATTCAGTTTATCTTGAGCACACAGCGAATAAGTTGTGTGAATACTTTTAATTTTATTGTGGCCCAGGACAATTATTTTATTTTATTGTGAACTTACTGATTTTTATTTCACATTGCTGTGTACTTATGTTGCCTTAGAAAAGCAAGTCACAAAAACGTGTACTTGTAGTTTATTTAATTATTGTATCATGAGTCACTTGTATGATGTACCATACGTACATGGAATGAATCCATTCACAAGTGGATAATCATAACTTGTCTTTAAATATTCCACATGTTCAGCATCTACAAAAATATTTCATTTGATGACTGCAGTAAGTAATAAGTATTTATTCTGCATATTTTGTGCATACTTGGGCCCTACTGCAACTTAATTTCTCTAATATTGTCACCATATTACTTGGCTTAAATATACATTCTCTGTCTAGAAATTTCTGGGACTAAAGATATAAACAATACATATATTATATAAATCACATTCCATGTCTCCCATTTATATTAGTCTCTAGGATATGAAAAGAAGGCAAAGATGTGAATTTCATTAAAGTCCAATACAACAGACTGACTTAAAATTATGAAATATTATAATAGTACAGTCCTACTATGAATGATATTATAATCAAAAATGAAAGTACTCCAATGGAGCACAGGAAGATGCTTTAAATTTCTCTTATACTTCTTCAAAATACCCGTAGTATTTGTAAAATGCTCTGGTATGATGCTGAATACATGTGTAACAAACACTAACAAAACAACTAACTGGCCAGTACTTACCTCAGCTCAGTACAGCCGATAGATACACAAAAAACAGAACCGAAAATTTACGTTCCTAGCTTTCGGAATAAATGTTCCTTCATCAGGGAGGAGAGAGGGGAAAGAAAGGGAAAGTGGATTTAGTTACTCACAACCCAGGTTATGAAGCAACAGGGAAAGGAAAAGGAAAACAGGGAGGGTAGCAAGGATGGAGGCATGGTTGTCAGAGGGAAGCCAAAGATATTCTACTGTAAGTACTGTGCCAGCTTCAAACCAAAGAGGATGCATACAGAAGTAAAGAGGTATATAGTATAAACACAACTATGTAGGATGAAAAGATGCGTGAATGGCTAAAGAGGAAAGGGAAAGAGGAGAAGACTGAAGAGTAAATGGGAGTGAGGTTGTTTAACGTAGGTTCAGTCCAGGGGGATGGCGGGATGAAAGGATGTGTTGGAGTGCAAGTTCCCATCTCCGCAGTTCAGAGGGACTGGTGTTGGGTGGGAGAAGCCAAATGGCACATACGACGTAGCAGGTTCCTAGGTCCATAGAATTATGCTGGAGGGCGTGCTCCGCTACTGGGTATTGGACATCTCCTAGGCGGACAGTTCGTCTGTGTCCGTTCATGCGCTCAGCCAGTTTAGTTGTTGTCATACCAATGTAAAAGGCTGTGCAGTGCAGGCATGTCAGCTGATAAATGACATGTGTAGTTTCACATGTGGCCCTGCCTTGAATTGTGTATGTTTTACCAGTAGCGGGGCTGGAGTAGGTGGTTGTGGGGGGATGCATGGGGCAGGTTTTGCAGCGGGGTTGGTTACAGGGGTAGGAACTGCTGGGTAGAGAAGGTAGTCTGGGAATATTGTAGGGTTTAACAAGGATGTTACGGAGGTTAGGGGGGCGACGAAAGGCAACTCTGGGTGGTGTGGGGAGAATTTTGTCAAGGGATGATCTAATTTCAGGGGTTGACTTGAGAAAGTCATATCCCTGGCGGAGTAATTTGTTGATGTATTCGAGGCCAGGATAATATTGAGTGACAAGGGGGATGCTTCTGTGTGGTCTGGGGGTAGGAACATTGTTGTTGGACGGGGAGGAATGTATTGCTCGGGAGATCTGTTTGTGGACAAGGTCTGCAGGATAGTTGCGGGAGAGGAAAGCACTGGTCAGGTTATTGGTGTAATTGTTGAGGATTCGTCACTGGAGCAGATATGTTTGCCACCAAATCTCAACTATAACCACACTGAAATGCCACATATCACCAGTCCCAATTCAGTTCTAAACCTCTCATCCAGATCCCTCTTTCCTCCAGAGACATCTGTTCTATCAAAAGGCTTAACCTTTAGCCCCACGCCTAAATTCAACTACACTGCCCTGGTTTAAGATCTCCTCTCATTCACCCGGAACCTCAACTGGAAATATCATTTCACTACCCAAACACAGCCCCCAATTACTAGACCCAGTGTTGAACCTTGTCTAGAACAGTTCCGACCGCCTTCTCAAAGGGATCCTCCTCCCCTCCCCCAAAACCATCCCTTGCAGACATTTCAGGAATTCCTCACATCCAGTGTTGCCTCCCAGTCCTTCTTGAAGAACATCCCGACAACCCCCAACATCACCCCAGCTGAATCCCGTGCCATTAAGGAGCTGAAAACAGACCGCTCTATTGTCATCCTCCTGGCGGATAAAGGCTCCACAACTGTGGTACTTGACCGTGTGGAGTATGTGGCAGAAGGACTGCGTCAACTCTCCGACACCTCAACCTACAAAGCTGTTACCCAGGATCCCATTCCCTCCATCCAGACTGAGCTGCAGAAAATCTTAAAAATCCAAGGTCCCTCACAAGGCCTCACAACAGCTTCCATAGACTTACTCACTCTACCAGAGCCACGTACCCCTACCTTCTACCTATTACCCAAAATCCACAAAGACAACCATCCTGGCCGTCCCATTGTAGCAGGCTTCAAAGCCCCAACAGAACATATCTCAGCTCTGGTAGACCAACACCTCCAACCTATCACCCGCAGACTCCCATCCTACATCAAAGACACAAACCACTTCCTAGAACACCTCAAATCCATTCCCACTCCTCTCCCACCTGAAACCTTTCTTGTCACCATAGATGCTACATCCCTTTACACAAACATCCCACATACCCATGGTCTCTCTGCCCTTGAGCACTACCTCTCCCAACGCCCACCTGAAGATCTTCCAAAAACCTCGTTCCTTATCACACTTACCAACTTCATCCTCACCCATAATTACTTCACTTTCGAAGGCCAGACATACAAACAAATAAGGGGAACGGCCATGGGAACCAGGATGGCTCCATCCTATGCCAACCTCTTCATGGGCCGCATGGAGGAGGCTTTCCTGAAGACCCAACAGCTGCTTCCCCTGCCCTGGTATAGGTTTATAGATGACATCTTTGTGGTCTGGGCTCATGGTGAAGAAACACTCCTCAATTTCCTCCATAACCTCAACTCCTTTTCGAATCTGAATTTCACCTGGTCCTTCTCCAAAACCCAAGCCACCTTCCTGGATGTTGACCTTCATCTTGTTGAAGCTCACATCCACAATTCTCTGTCCATATCAAACCCACAAACAAACAACAGTACCTTCACTTTGATAGCTGCCATCCATTCCACATCAAATGCTCCCTTCCCTACAGCCTAGGTATTCATGGCAAACGTATCTGCTCCAGTGACGAATCCTCAACAATTACACCAATAACCTGACCAGTGCTTTCCTCTCCCGCAACTATCCTGCAGACCTTGTCCACAAACAGATCTCCCGAGCAATACATTCCTCCCCGTCCAACAACAATGTTCCTACCCCCAGACCACACAGAAGCATCCCCCTTGTCACTCAATATTATCCTGGCCTCGAATACATCAACAAATTACTCCGCCAGGGATATGACTTTCTCAAGTCAACCCCTGAAATTAGATCATCCCTTGACAAAATTCTCCCCACACCACCCAGAGTTGCCTTTCGTCGCCCCCCTAACCTCCGTAACATCCTTGTTAAACCCTACAATATTCCCAGACTACCTTCTCTACCCAGCGGTTCCTACCCCTGTAACCAACCCCGCTGCAAAACCTGCCCCATGCATCCCCCCACAACCACCTACTCCAGCCCCGCTACTGGTAAAACATACACAATTCAAGGCAGGGCCACATGTGAAACTACACATGTCATTTATCAGCTGACATGCCTGCACTGCACAGCCTTTTACATTGGTATGACAACAACTAAACTGGCTGAGCGCATGAACGGACACAGACGAACTGTCCGCCTAGGAGATGTCCAATACCCAGTAGCGGAGCACGCCCTCCAGCATAATTCTATGGACCTAGGAACCTGCTACGTCGTATGTGCCATTTGGCTTCTCCCACCCAACACCAGTCCCTCTGAACTGCGGAGATGGGAACTTGCACTCCAACACATCCTTTCATCCCGCCATCCCCCTGGACTGAACCTACGTTAAACAACCTCACTCCCATTTACTCTTCAGTCTTCTCCTCTTTCCCTTTCCTCTTTAGCCATTCACGCATCTTTTCATCCTACATAGTTGTGTTTATACTATATACCTCTTTACTTCTGTATGCATCCTCTTTGGTTTGAAGCTGGCACAGTACTTACAGTAGAATATCTTTGGCTTCCCTCTGACAACCATGCCTCCATCCTTGCTACCCTCCCTGTTTTCCTTTTCCTTTCCCTGTTGCTTCATAACCTGGGTTGTGAGTAACTAAATCCACTTTCCCTTCTTCCCTTTCTTTCCCCTCTCTCCTCCCTGATGAAGGAACATTTATTCTGAAAGCTAGGAACGTAAATTTTCGGTTCTGTTTTTTGTGTATCTATCGGCTGTACTGAGCTGAGGTAAGTACTGGCCAGCCCCTCTATCTCTTTGTTAGTGTTTGTTTCACATCTTTATATGAGATTTTCCATTAATCATTTTGAATACATGTGTTGTTATATATCTGATTTCTACCTACACTATATGATCAAAAATTTCTAGTTACATCTTAAAAGGAAGCGGGAAGTATTGTGTCAGTACAGAAACAGTAACAGCAGACTGGGTCAGTCAGAACAGCTCAATGACTTCATATGTGGACTAGTCATTGGCTGTCACCTGAGTAACAAATTCATCAGGGACAGTTCAATCCTTCTATAGTGTCCAAATCAACTGTTGATCTGACTGTGAAGTGGAAATGAGAAGGAACAACACCAGCTATACCAAGACCAGGCAGACCTCTTTTGCTCATGGACAGTGACCATCAAGCATTGGGGAAAGTGGTTGTAAAAACTCATATGTAATCAGCAGAAGGAATCACTTATAAGTTCCAGAGTGCTACCAGTGGACCAGCTATCACAATGATTGTACGTAGGGAGTTAAGGAGAATAGGTACAATGGTCACTCATATCTGTAGTCAGTGCTTAGTGACATTGGAGTTGGTGTAAAGATTGATGCCACTAGACAATGGATGACTGTAAATGAGTGATTAGGAGTGATGAATCATGCTACACCCTGTGGTAATCTGATGGAAGAGTTTTGGTTTGACAAATACCTGGAGAACATTACCTACCATCATGTGTAGTGCCAACAGTGAAGTCAGAGGAGCTGGTGTTATGGTGGGAGAGGGGGGGTGGGGAGGGGGTTTAAGGTGTGGGCCCCTAATTGCCCTTAAGAAAGCAAATGCAGAAGGATCTGAACATGTTTTGCAGCACAGTGTTCAGCATACAGTTCGGAGATGATGATTGTTTGGAGCAGCTTGACACTGCATGCTGTTATAAAGTAGCACCTATGAGGCACTGGTCTGTGGACAGTAATACTGCTGAAATGCACTGGCCTATGCAGGGTCCCAACCTGAAACCAAATGGAACACCTTTGAATGAGTTAGAACATTGACTTTGCTCCAGATCCCTGCATCCAACATCACTGCCTTCTCTGGTTTGTGCTCTTGAGGAAAAGTGGGCTGACATTCTCCCACAGATATTCAGACACCACATTGAAAGTGTCACCAGCAGAGTTAAAGCCATCACAATGGTGTATGGTGGACTTACCCCATATCAATGTCCATTAATAAGTATCATGATATCTTTGGTCAGGTATTATATGTTAATCTCTTAATGTCCTAGAAGAGATTTCTTATAATCTCATACCGAGTATTTCAAAATGAAGATTGGAGTTTTTAAGACTTTTAGTATTTATTATACTCAGTGTACAATTACAAACAATACATCAAATGAAAGAGCAAATTAGTCAGTTTTGTTTGTACACCTGTGCATACGTGCATGAATTGTTTCCTGTGTCTCCCATTAGGAAGTACTAGTAGCAAAGAAGTGACAAGTGAACAGAAAGATTTTTGTATTTTACCATTTGCAAGGACTAAATCTGTCATTAAAATGCAATAAGCATCCTGTATTAAGTTCCATTCTAATCCTCTAAGTGATAATAACATCAGTAGGTGGTATCATCAATTTGAAGGCACCAGAGAAGAGTATGGTACTAATATGAGTGACTGAAGAACATGCTGAACAAGTGAGAAAGTCTTTCATATGTAGCTCCAAGAAATCAGTTCAGAAGGCTAGTTGCAAATTAGCAGTTCCAGTGAGATCTGTGTGGAGCCTTTTAAGGAGATGTTTACAAGTGTGTCCTTAATCCTCTGCAATTATTACAAGCTCTAAAGCCCATAGACTACAGTTTACATGCCAACTTTTCCAATGAAATGTTGCTGCATGGTGATGAACATTTTCTGGATTGTGTCATCCTCAGTGATGTATTGAGACTTCCCTTACCTTTCGCTTATGTGGAGATGTGAACAAACAGAATGTGCATATCTGGTGGGTTAGCGAATCCCACTGAGATGGTACAGTCGCAACAAGACTCCCTTAAATTGAATTTTTTTTGTGTCATATCCTAACAGAAATTGTATGAGCCTTCTTTTTTTTTTTTTTTTGGCAAAGCAATTACAAGTGGTGTTTCTTATCTTTATGTGCTACAACTATGGCTCTTCTTCAGTTGGCAGAAACAGAATCACTGAACTTTATTTGGTAGCAAGATGGTGCACCGCCTCACTGGCATAATTCAGTATGCAACTGCTTAATCGACTTTATACTTGACCACTAGATTGCCTGCAAGGAGTCATATGACAGAGCTTGTTTCACATAGGCTCAACATTTGTCTGAATTGACACCATACGATTTTATCTTTTGGCTTCATAAGGGATCGAGTGTATGTGCCTCCATTAACAACTAATCTACCCAACTTAAGAAAAAGAACTGAAGCAGTTATTGTAACAATTACTCCTGACACACTGATCAATGTTTGAGAATAACTCACCTATCGAATGGATGTGTGTCATGTGACAAATGGTGCTTACATTCAACACTTGTATGAAAAACTGAGTTTTTCTCTCATTTCAAGTATTATTTATAATTGTAACTTAAATGTAATAAATGCTACAAAGCCTTATAATCCCTGTATCCATTTTGAAACATCTTGTATCATGATCATGAATTGCTTTATTTCTGGAGGAAAAAAATATTGGTAACAGCAGGCAACATTACTGAATATCTGTTCTGTGAAACAGTTGTCAAATTAGCAGAGCAATTTGAGTGGTCTCTGCCCTATGAATAACAACATAACTCAGGTACTACACTTCAGTATTCTTTAGATGTTCTGTTTGTAAGCCAAGTATCCATCTACATTCCCCCCAACTAAACAAAAAGAAAACAAGTAAATTATGTAACTGTCTAGTGTCCAGAAATCTACAGAATAAATTACTTTCTTCATCTAAATCACTTATATCTGTACTACTCCTTACTGCAAATTTAGTTGAATTAAGGTGCCTCATTATCTAGAACAAAGCTTTTGAATTCAGGTGTAAGATATTCATAATCCCATGGACAGAAAGCCGTCTACTTCTCGAGTTTGAGTACTTGGATGAATACATTATAGTTACAGGTGCTGGACTCCTGTGAGAAGTACAGAACTGTATTTACTGAGTCTGTTCAACCTCTAATGACAATCAGTTTGTTTTGAATCATTTTTTGGTATTTTCCAATTTTTTTTATTTTATTATTATTATTTTTTTTTTTTTTTAAATACTGGAAAAAATATTTTTATTCGTTTGGAAACAATATCTGGTCTACTCCAATACTAACACAATGTTTATATTAGTTACACAATTACAGAAAATTACAGAATTCTGTTCAAAGCAGTAGAAGATAGCGCTCATGTGCGTGTGAGGTGTGCTTACTTGTGTGATTGTATGTGTTTGGGTTTTTCTTTTATGAAGAAGGCTTTGGCTGAAAGATCATGAGTAACAGTCTTTTTGTCATGCCTGTCTACAACTCATTATGTCATCTTTAGAGAAGCAATTTATACTTTTCATAGTATTGTTGATGTTCTAACCTCAACCTTCCATTGTTCAAATGTTATCTTAGGATTTCATCTAGTTACATATATTTAGCTGTTGCTAGTGATTGCTAGAAGCCCTGATTGTTTTATTGTAGATCTTTCTGAACCTGCAACGATTCTGATGTGGACTCCTGCACTAAGCACAGGTATACCAAAATTGTCTGTTATCCTTTAGGTACACCATGGATCTCAATATGTCATTACATTTTCTTTTGATACCCTGTCATTTTATGCATTTTAATTATGATTTCACATCCAAAATTACATTATGATATCAGACTGCCAATAACCCATCAATACAGTCACAGTTCTGGTACATATACTGTGAATACGGATTTAGTTTATTGAAAGATGGTGTAGAACTGTCTCAAAAGTTCTGCAGATGTTAAGAGAAAAAGCATCTGCCTGACTGCTACTATCTACTGTATTTTGGATCACATGAACTAAAAAATCAAGAAAAGTACTATCCTGCTGTCATATCTGGGTGATGTGTTCAACCAAAATGGAAAACAGGGAAGTTTAAGCATGTAATGCATTACAATATCTAACAGGAAATTAGCATCAGTGATATTTTTGTGTACCCTTGCACATCTTTCAGAAAATTATAGTGACTTTAACTCTCTTCAAATCAGTAAATGGCTAGAGTAGTGCATAAAACCAGAAAACTAGACACATGCTGCAGGAAGGTAATTGCAGTATATCTGTATGAAGTAGATATGGAACAATAAAGAGCTTGAGAGCTGTCTGATACATGGCACTGGAATGTTATCAGTCTTAATGGCACCAGTCTTATCATCGCTGACAACTTTTCAGATGAAAACACTGTCAAAGAACTTTTAGATATTTCTGTCACTCAAAACGAACATTCATTACAAAACAGTATCTGCAAACAAACTTGGAACCCAGCACCAATGAACAGGTCATGCAGTATACCTCCCTGTCTGGCCTGCCCTTACCAATAACTTTCTTCACATTTCAACATCTCTGTTCTTCTACTCTTCATACTATTCATTCCCAACTGCAAAATTGGTTTTAATTGAACAGATCTGTTTCACAGAGTTTATTCCTCAGTGTCTCATCATTTTGTTTGTCGATAAGTTTGATGGTTCAAATGGCTCTGAGCACTATGGGACTAAACGTCTGAGGTCATCAGTCCCCTAGAACTTAGAACTACTTAAACCTAACTAACCTAAGGACATCACACACATCCATGCCCGAGGCAGGATTCGAATCTGCGGCCCTAGCGGTCGCGTGGCTCCAGACTGTAGCGCCTAGAACCGCGTGGCCACTCCGGCCGGTGATATGTTTGAAGTGCACCAATTCTGATGCATTTCCCAGATAAATAGTACAAATGTTGCTACATAAATCTAGCAATGGCTTTATTTTGTGAAAATCAGTGAAACAAGCCTTGCAGGATGACATATAAGTTACCCATTTTTCATTGTATGTACTCTTAAAGTTGGGATTTGACTTTTCAGACAGTTTCTTGCACTTACAAAAATGGACACAATTATTGATTTCAGTTGGCTTTGAAACAGATTTAACTTATGCTGAAAAGATGAAAGGTAGTAATAACAATAATAATTAATTCATGTGGCTCAATGGCCTGGTGCAAGTCTTACAATTGAATGCCATTTGGATGATCTGCATGTCCCTAACCTACCCCAGTTATCCAACTGGGGAAAGGGGACCAACAGTTTAATGTGGAATCCAAGCTACATGTCATTTCTGGCAATTCCTCACATCACTGAAAGGTGAAGGATAGGTTAAAATGCAGTCTGAAAAATCCATGGTCCGACCAAGATTCGATCCTGCAGTTTCTCAGGTTACTAGTAGACCACCAGACCCCACTTCCTTATGAACTATACAGTGTAACTGTATCAAATTTCAGCAAATGTTGCTAAATACCATTTTAGTAATGTTATCAATTCAAAATTAACTCCTACCAGGCATGATGTTCCATCAGTTGTAATAACTGCTAAATTGGTCAGAACTACACCAATGTTAGAATCCCAATAGTTCTGCGAACATGTCACTCCACCTATTTTGATCTGACAGTCCATTCATTCCAATCAACTCCTCACATATTTCTAACTCATGTGCTATTCCAAATGCAAATACTAACAACAGTTGTTACTTGAATTTTCTTCAATTGTGTCATTGATTCCAAGGAAATCTTTTTAGCAATTAGCTTGAAACAATTTTTGATAAAAATCTCTATCTGTAAATGGCCAATAACTTCTTGCTGTAAGTCAATAAATTTTAAAATTTAATTCTGTTTACGAATCTTCAATGGCTTTCTGAACATCACTTGCTCATGTACCAGAACTTGTTTCAAGGATGAAATTTTCTGCTTATGTAGTTCTTCTGGTAACTGTAATATGTAGAATGCAGACTTTTTTAGTGACTCCTTATGTTGTGTTCCTTAAGGATGGCTACAACACTTTTGCAAATAAGGTAAACAAGATTATTCTGTGTTTGCACAAAAAGTTTTTTTTTCCCCATCTATTCTGAAAAAGCCATTTTTAGTCCTTTACTTGGATTTCCAATTTTGTTATACTTTATCTAATCTATGATCATTTCATATCTTCTCTAGATAGTAATAATGAATCTTAGCAACAATGCCAAAGAGGAAAACAAAGTTTGGTACACAAAAAATAATACTGTACAAACATTTTTTACTCTATTATTGGCTGATAATCATGTAGTAAAAGCTCGCAGGTTCACAGCAATACATGAAGAAATTGTAACTTATCTATGTGACAAAAAGTTTAATGCACTAATGAGCAGACTGATGGCAAACCAACTGATGATTGACAATTGTTGTACCCTGTGAAGTGCATGCCACTACCATCCCTCACACACCCACTCACAAATCACAGAGGGGAACCCATCATGAGTCAGTACCACCCAGGACTGGGCCCCAACAACCTCCCTTTATGCACTAAAATGAGAAATACCCTCCCCACTACCCTCCCCACTCCTCCCATAGCTGTACTACACTGGCCACCCAATCTATGCATTATGCATTATGCCTCATGTGCAGTTGCAGCTGCAGCACTTCTAAAGCTAAATATTGACAAAGCTGTTTGTGCACTGTATTTAGTTATTAAGTTTAGTAGTTTTCATTGTTCATCAAAATATCAATAGTGTGTTTAGATTTTGCAGCATGCAGTTGCAGCTGTAGCTGTTCTAAAGTTAAGTACTGACAAAGTTGTTTGTGCAATGTATATTTGGTCATTAAATTTGATAGTTTTCAATGGTGTTTCATGCTGTTTCTGGTGAAATAATGGTTTAATAAACTTACACCAACATGTTTTATAAAGTTGTTTGTGCATTGTAGTCATGTATTAAATTTAGTATGGTAGTTTTCAGCTGGTGTTTCTAGAGAAATATTTCAGTAAATACTTTCACTCGCTGTGTTTAGTTTCATAGAGTGTTCCAGTGGATGCTTGAGTTCTTGGTTTTAGACAAATTTTGTGAAGTTTTTGTGGTATTGGTATTAACAGTTGCTTTCTTAGTACACAGCTTATTTCAATCTCACTGTTGTTGGTTCTTTAAATTGCTCTACTGTGGTAGCTGAACTTATGTAACATAGACAATTGGTTTTTTCAGTAATCATTAACATTTTACCATAGGTTAGAAGTGTGGGCTATGTCGTAAGTTTGTGAGTAGTGGGCTACAGTGTGGGATTTGTTCAAAGTATTTTCGATTTTTTTTTTTTTGGGGGGGGGGGGGGGGGGGGGAACGCAGAAAGGAAGCCACTGGGCATTCTGGTGAGATCCTCTCCTGAAAATGCAGAATTTCTAGCAGAAATAAGTTAAAAAATAAGTGCAAAGGAGGAACTGGACAGGATGATGAGGGAGAAGAGTGCTGAGGAATGAGAACTGGCAGCTGGTAAGAAGGCTGCTAGGAAGGAGGAGACTGTCAGACAGTTATCTTTATGTATCACCAATAGATCTGACCAACTGTCAGTGTTTAGTGGAAAGGAGCCTCTTGTAGCTGAGGTGTAGGACACGTGCAGCAGACCTCAGTAGTTAAGGAACCTAAAACAGTTGCAGCTTCTGATAGAAAGAAAAAAGTTCTCCAGTTAGGTAGTTCACATGGCAGAGCTGTAGGACAGCAGTTGAAGGAAAAGTTGGGGAGTGACTACAAAGTCACCAGCATTGTGAAGCATAGTATAGGGTTGGTTCAGGTGACTGTTCACTTACGAGAGTTATGTAGGAATTTTATGAAAGTAGATCAGGGATGGAGTTGGGATTAGTCTGGACAGAGATGGGGTATGATGTAGGTGGTGACGTGGGAAAGATAGTACTCAAACTGGTGGCATGAATGTGCACTTCATGCAACTGTTTCAGTGTCACGATCAGCCTCAGCTTAATATTGCTGTTAGGTGATTAATACAGGGCTTGAGAAGGCACTGATGGCACAGGGCATGGCTCACATTGCAGTGATGCCAGTTGAGTCTGTCAATAGATTAGCTTCCACTAGGCATGACCTGTATCTCAATAGCATATGGAGGTGCAGTTGGTAAAGCTTATAGGTGACAGTGTAGTGGCAGGTGGTGGGATCACTCATATGAAAATCCCTATAGTAGTTGGTGTTAGAGCTGCATCTTTTTTAGATTGAATTCAGTTGATAGGTATCCCTGCTTAAAGGAAGTCTTTCTAACAAGGGAACTACCTTCAAAGAAGGTCAAATATCCAAATAGTGAAGGAATTAGCATATTACATCAAAATATAAGATGTATTAAAAGAAAGTCAGTGAACTGCTTTTTATAGATACTGACTCTGATGTTATTGATATATCAGAGCACCACTTAAATACTGTGACAATTCAGAGGCTTCCTTTACCAGGATGGCTGTTTTTCAAGGAGTTCTTTGCAGAATGGGGGAGTGGCCTTGTACATAAAAAACAGTATTCCATTTGAGTCCATAGATGCATCAAAGGACTGCACTGAACAGATATGTGAATGTTGTACAGGGGTACTTGAATTTAGTGAAACTAAACTTTTAATGATAGTTATTTATACCTGCCCTAACTCTGACTTCAGGGCATTTTGCTCATGTTATAGAGGGTTATTGGTTTGCTTTACAGGAAATAACAAAAATTAATTGTATGTTGTGACTTCAATATTAATTTTATATGTGACTGTGCAAGAAAAAGGATTATGGAAGATCTCCTAAATGAATATAATCTGATACAGACTGTAATTTTTCCAATTAGGGTGCAGAGGAACAGTACGCAACCATAGACATTATTTTTATTAATTCTTCATTACTAGATAGGCATTCTGTAAGTGAAAGGGTGAATGACCTTTCAGACCATGGAGCATAAATTTTAACAATAAAAGGTTTTTGTACTAAAACAAATATTATATATAGTAACAAACTATAAAAAAGTGAATCCAATGGCAGTAGAGAGCTTTTAAAACCCCATTAAGGAACAAGAGTGGCAGGATGTTTATATGGCTGATAAGATAGATGACAAATACAATACTTTTCTTAACACATTTCTCATGCTCTTTGAAAGTGACTTTCGATTAGAATGTTCAGAAAAGGGTACTAGCAGTGAAAGGCAGCCTGGGTGGCTGACTAGTGTGGTAAGGATATCATGCAGAACAAAGTGGGAATTAGATTAAAATGTTACAAATAGTCACAATCAAGCTGCAGTTGATCATTACAAACAGTACTGTAAGGTCCTTTAAAAATGTTATTAGGAAGACAAAGAGTATGTGGTATACAAACAGAATAGCTAATTCACATGACAAAATTAAAACAATGAAGGAAGTGTCTGACCAGCAGCACAGGGTTAAGGACATAAAATAAGTACATAGTAAAAATGTATCTGTCCCTGATAAGTCAGTTACATATGTAGTATTTAACAATCACAGCCTGAACATAGCTGGTGAATTAAATAAAAACTTAGTTTCTACAGGGACTCATGTAACTTTCTTGGAAAATGGCTTTCCAAGATTGATATCTGAAATACTGCTCCACGATACAGACAAGGGGAAGATTGAGTCAATAATAAATCCCTGAAAGCTAAGGTCTCATGGATATGATGAAGTATCAATCAGAATACCAAAGAACTGTGTTGCTCAAGTTAACCAAGTAATTTAGTAATTTTTCCTTTAGGAATAGTCAGTTTCCTGAATGATTAGAGTACTCAGTAGTACAATCACTACACAAAAAGAGAGAAAGCGATAATGTAGACAATTTTAGACCTATTTCTATGCCATCAGTGTTTGCTTAAGTTACTAAAAAGTCTGTGAATGTAAGGGTAATTAATTATTTCATTTCAAATAATTTGCTGTAAAATGTACAATTTGGTTTTAGAAGTGGTTTAATAACCAGACATGCTATATTCTCTTTTCTTTGTGAGGTACTGGATGGATTAACCAAAAGGTTTTGAATGCTAGGCATCCTTTTTTTTTAACTAAGGCATTTCATTGAATTGATCACAAAATATTGTTCCAGAAGGTGGACCATCATGGAATATGAGCAACGCCTCACAATTGGTTCACCTCTTACTTTAAGAACAGATACCAAAAAGTCTTTCTCTACAGCACTGAGAATAAATAATGAAATAATGTGGGGTCCAAATGGGGCACGGTTATTTGGGGGGGGAGGGGGGCAGGGGTAAGTGCTGGGGCCATTCCTGTGCCTTATTTATATGAATGATATGCCTCCTAGTATTACAGGTGATTCCAAAACATTTCTGTTTGCTGATGACTCTAGCTCGGTAATAAAGAATGTTGTGCACTATGTTGGCACTTTTTCAAATAGTGCAGTTCAAGATATAAGTTCATGGCTTGTAGAAAATAAACTAATGGCAAATCACAGTAAGACTCAGTTTTTACAGTTTTTAACACACAATTCAACAAAACCTGACATTCTAATTGCACATAATGGGCATATGATTAGAGGGACTGAGCAATTAAAATTTTAAGGTTTTCATATAGATAGTAAATTGTCATCAAAGGCCCATGTTGAGGATGTTGTTCAGAGGCTTAATGCTGCCATTTTTACTATTAGAATAACATCTGAAGTAAGTGATAGTTCAAAACAAAAAGTAGTCTAGTTTGCCTGTTTTCATTTACTTATGATACATGGTATTAAATTTTGGAGTAACTCTTCCCATTCTCAAAGGGTATTTTTGGCACACAAATGGGGGATTTGAGCAATAAGTGGTGTAAGTTCACAAACCTCTTGTCAACCCCTGTTCATTATTCTTGGTATTCTGACATTGGCCTCTCAATATATATTTTCTTTAATGTCATTTCTTGTTAACAATATTAGCTTCCCCCCCCCTCCCCCCTCCACCTCCTGCTGCATCAATTTTCAATAAGCTACCACAAAAATTCAAAAATCTTAGCAGTAATGCATGCACTTTCAAATCAAAACTGATGAGTTTCCCCCTGGGTCACTCCTTCCATTCTGTCAAGCAGTTCTTTGGAAAATTAAGCTAATTCCAGTGTTACATTGTTGTTTGTGTTTATATAAACTTATCACTTGTCATCTTTTTAGAATTCATAAACATTTTATTTTATCTATTATTACTTTTGTGTTGTAATTTCATGTATTGCCTCATTCCATGATCATAGAGATTTGTTCCTTAGTTTGGTAATGTCGAACTAGATGTGTAAAATTAAAAAAAAAAATCCTAGTTCAACTTTATTCTACCCCCAATCCCAACCCCACGCTCCAAGGCTCACATCCTTGCAAGACATAGAGGCAAGACTTGTCCCAAACATCCTCCCACTACCACCTATTCTAGTCCTGTCACATGAATCTTCATCTCGTCAAAGGCAGGGCCAACTCTGAATGTAGTCATGCAATCAAACAACTTAGTTCCAATAGTGTGCTGCATTTTATTTGGGCATGACCACTAATAAGGTGGTGGTTTGCATGAATGGCTACTGCCAAACTGTGGCCAAGAGATAGCGGACCATCTACTTACTGAGCATGCCACTCAACACAATATACTTGACTTCCATGACTGCTTTGTAGGTTGTGGCATTAGTATTTGCCTCGCCAACACCAACTTCTCTGAACTGTGCAGGTGGGAATTCTCCTTGCAACACATCTTTCATTCCCTTAACCCCTCTGGCCTCAGCCTTTGCTAGTTCCTGTTCTTCACCTGCCTAACCCCTTCCTGCTCCCACAGCAGCCCTGCACATGCCTCCTCTACTGTCAGTGCACCTGCACAGGCCCTTCTACTTCTCTCTTCTCCCCTTTGCCCCCACCCCTCCCTCCCCCAAGGACAGCACCTAGCAGCCCACTATCCTGTCCCCAATATGTACCAGCAAGGTCTTAGGGGCACCAATATCATCTTCCTCCACCTGTATCCTGCTAGCCCTTCTTAGTGTCTGGAGATTTCAGTGGCCATGTATGAGGGCCGTTCAGAAAGTAACCTCCGGTTGATTTAAAAAAATACACCAAGTTAAATAAAAATATTTTAATATATACATCTTACAACTACATCTTTGCACTATTTTTCTACATAGTCTCCATAGCGATTGAGGCACTTATCATATCTCTTCACAAGCTTTGAAATTCCTTCTGCATAAAAATCACCCGCTTGCGCCTGGAGCCAGCCTGTGACCGCATCTTTGAGCTCTTCGTCGTCATCAAACCGCTGTGACCCGAGCCATTTCTTCAAATGCATGAAGAGGTGATAATCACTTGGCGCCAGGTCTGGGCTGTAAGGTGGATGGTTGATAATGTCCCACTTGAAGGACTCAAGAAGGGCCGTTGTTCTGCGAGCAGAGTGAGGACGGGCGTTATCGTGCAAAAAAAATGATACCGGAAGTCAGCATACCACGGCGTTTGTTCTGTATAGCCCATCGTAACTTTTTTATTGTTTCACAGTACACGTCTTGATTAATGGTCGTACCACATTCCATGAATTCAACCAACAACACCCCTTTGGCATCCCAAAACACCGTTGCCATCAGTTTTCTGGCAGAAAAATCTTGCGAGGCTTTTCTTGGTTTGGTAGGCGAATTTGAATGTGCCCACATCTTTGATTGTTCTTTTGTCTCAGGGTTCACGTACTTAATCCAGGTTTCGTCACCGGTCACGATTCTGTTTAATAATGGTTCTCCTTCGCCCTCATAACGTGACAGAAAGTCTAATGCAGAGGCCATTCTTTGAGTTTTGTGGTGGTCGGTAAGAATTTTGGGCACCCATCGTGCACAGAACTTACGGTAACCCAATCTTGCTGTCACTATCTCGTACAAGAGAGTCTTAGAAATCTGTGGAAAACCAGTAGACAACTCCGACATTGAGAAACGTCGATTTTCACGAACTTTTGCATCAACTGTCTGAACGAGTTCGTCAGTCACCAATGATGGTCTACCACTCCTCTCTTCATCATGAACGTTTTCTCGTCCACTTTTAAATAAACATACCCATTCACGGACAACTCCTTCACTCATAACTCTTGGTCCGTACACGGCACAAAGCTCACGATGAATAGCTGCTGCAGAATATCCTTTGGCTCTAAAAAACCTTATGACAGCACGCAATTCACATTTGGCGGGGTTTTCTATTGCAGCACACATTTCAAACTGCCACAAAAACTAAACTAGCGCAGGTACGACGTTCACTCGACCACGGCTTGATGCCAACTGACCTGTTGAGTGCGTGAACGCACAGATGGCGTCGCTACTCCCCCCACAACCCGCACTGTGACCAATCGGAGGTTACTTTCTGAACCGCCCTCGTATGTGTGAATTAAGCTTGTGTGAATGTATGCATGTTTTCATTTTATCTAGTGTGATGTAGGACTTAGTCAAATGGCTTACAATACTTAGCAATCTTTTTTCAATGTGTCTGTCTCACACTCAGTGCCTCCTCTATGTGATGATTTATATTGTCAAATATTAGTGTAAGTGACATTCAGAAAAAGCTGTAATCACTAAACTTAAACTAAACAAGGCTTGATGGAACCCCTGTCAGAGTCTATACAAAATTTGCAACTGGGTTAGTCCTCCTTTTAACTATAACATAACACACATCCCTCAGACAGACAACTGTGCACAGTGGTTGAAAGAAAGCAAATCTATAACAAGGCTATCAGCAGTGATCCAAAAAACTACCATCCAATATCACTGACATCCATCTCTTGTAGAATCTTTGAACATACTCTGAGGTCAAACACAATGAGGTATCTTGAACAAAATTACCTCTACACCAACCATCATTGACTCTGAAAATACTGGTCATGTGAGATTCAATTTGGGCTTTTTTTTTTAATCATATCATGAAAGCCAAGCATTAGGACAAGCAGGTAAATGCAGTACATTTTGACTTACTAAAAGTATTTGATTCAATATTAGACAATAGTCACTAAAGAACAAACAAAATATCTGACTCCAATGAGGATTTTTCGGTAGGGAGGCTACAGCATTTTATCTTTGATGAAAAGTCATCAACAGAAGTTGAAGTAAATTCTTGTGTTCCACAGTGAAGTGTGTTAGAAGTCTTACTGCCCATGTCATATATTAATGATGTGCAGACAATATTAATAGTAACCTCATCTGTAATGAACACAATCTGAAAAAACATACAGTCAAACCTTCATCATGTTTGAAAGCAGAGCAAAGATTGGTAACTTAACTTTAGATGTTCAGAAACTGTAAAACTCTGCACTTCACAAAATGCAAAGTCATAGTATCCTACAACCACAATAATGTGGGGATTAATTATGTGCTTTCGGGTGCTCTGTTCAGTTCTTGTTTCCATGCTACCCACAATATTTTGATCACCAATGCAGTCATCTTCTTGCCATCTCCTTCATGTTCTGTGGGTTTTGCTGTAATGCCTACTTGCTGCCTGGGCTGCAACCAGACTGTGAACTATTCTTGGTTTCATTTAGTTGTCTATAGATGAGCTTGATTCCTGATGCCCACTATGTCCTTTGTTGCTCTTCTGTTTTTCAAAGCTTGCATTGATATTCCAAGAAGCACAAATTCTCTAGGGGGTTTTCCAGCTCTGTTGGATGTGAAGTCCACCAAGATTTTAATAAATTTGGTGCTGGACCCCAAGCTTTGTTTAAATTGAAACCTCTGTCTCTGTTTATTAGGTTTTCTGACATCTTCATTTTGACAGACTCCTTAAATATGCTGCCCCAGAAATGTAAGACCTCACCAGCCATAACATCCACCAGAACTGGAAAACTGAAGACTTTGCATTTCATGGAACATCAGTATGAAGTCTAAAATACAGAAGAGCATCAAAGGGTAATGTGAGTGTCAGGAGTCAAATTCAGCTGTAAATAGCAGTGTGAGACAACAATTCACAGTGCAGTTGGAGACCAGGCAGCACCTGATGACTGGGTTGAACATCAAAGTATTTTGCATAAAATGGAAACAAAAACTCAGCAGAACACTATTAATCAATCACATCAAGAAAACCTTAGAGACGATAATTTGTTGGGATATGAAATGAAATTGTCACATTGGTTTCAGCATAGGTGAACCAGGTGGCAAACTTCATTTCATTAGCAGGATACTGGGAAAGTGCAGTCAGTCTAAAAAGAAGACTGTTTACAAAACTATCACACATCCTGACTTGGAATATTTCTCAAGTGTGTAGGAACCATGCCTAATATGGCTAAAAGGGGATATACCTAAAAGGGTTGATACAAATTAGGGTAGCATGAGTGGTCAAGGTTTTAGGAGAGTATCACAGAAATGCTCAAAAATTTGAATTGGCAAATACTTGAAATTACATACAAACTATGGTAGGTAAGCATACTTACAAAGTTTCAAGAACCAGTATTAACTATAGTACTTTGGAATATACCACAGCCTCGTATGTATCACTTCCATAGGACCATAAATACAAGGTCAGGCTAATTACAGTGAACATAGAAGCATTTCAATTGCTACTCTTCCTGCACTCCTTACACGAATGGAATGAGAAGAAACCATGATGTTGGGTTCAATGGAAAGTGCCCTATTCCATCCACTTCACAGGGGTTTGGAGAGCACAGGTGCCTCATAATCAATCTGCAGAATCTCATTGATGAGATGAGAAGAAAATAATAAAATGGCAGTAACAGTGAAAATGTAATTGTGACTGCTAAGTCATGCACAAACCTTCTGCACAGCAGAAAAGAAAAGAAGAAAACCCACAATGACAGATTCTATATGCCACATTTCTTTCATATGTCAATGATATAGTGATCTTAAGGCATATTTTTGAAGCTGGAATTTGAATTGCACAAATGGAGTCGAAAATTGATGAGAGTTGTAAGATATTCAATGAGAACCATGTAATTTATATTTAAGGAAAACAGTTACTCCTCTCAGAATTTAAAACTAGCCAAGGTCTATTTACCAAGTGCAGTACAAAAATTTCCACTCACATAAACATTTAAACTTGGTTTGTTCCCTATTTAATACCCAAAGAAACAAACAAGTTCTAAAAGACTGAAATTCAGAATTAAGTTTAAAATTAATTTGTTTACTTTTCAATGGTAACCATTTTATGACAGTGCCTACATTTCAATATTTTTCATTCATGGATGTTATATACATAGTTTCTGTTTACCAGCTATCAAATTTAAGAATCTTTTTGCTCTTACATTCCTTTCCAACACCCATAATTATATATTTTATTATAGAAAGACATTTCATCTCTTAAGAAATGAAAACACAGATAATTGAACTATAAAATTAATATTAGGCATGCCAGCATAGCAAAGCTTATAATGCAGTATATTACAAATTTCATGTAAAATTAAACTAAATGACTAAGAATGATATTTGTGCATCAGAGATGAGACAGGAGCAGATGCAACCAAAATTTGCTCTTATGAACAAAATGAACTTGAAACAGTATTGTTAACTGTAGCATAATTTATTTTCAATTTCATGACCACCACTTTCATACATCCTTTCACAACTTGCTAAGCTTAACATGTACATAACAGTAGATACTTACATAAATAAGATTTTCATTATATCTTATGTGCAGATTCCTTAATATAGTGTGCTCATGTAAATCAACAAGTGTGATCATATCTTCTACACCTCGTACAGATGTTTCATGCATAGTCTTGATGATTTGGTCATTTGATACGACCATTTGCTGAAACACACAAATCAGCTTAATATTAGTTCACAACATACTAAATGAAAAATCCAGACATCCTGCACAGAACAATTTTGCATATGAACAGTGAAATTTAATTATTGAAACATAATACTTACAAAATAAATTTTATCTACAGTCAATGTATTCATCCGAAAAACATTCTATAGCTACAAACAATATGAAAATCAATGTATTTGTGTAAGACAGATGTCACATAAATCCCACAAATGACTAGTGAACTCCTATTTAGTTAACATTTCAAAAAATACTACAATAGTAAAAAAATATTTGTAAACAACATAAGAATTTTATATCATGTCTTTTTAAAGTTACAGAAGACATCAATCACAGCAAGAACTAATTTTTGCAAGAGTAGGGAAGACTGGATTAATAGAAGAGACAGACTAGTCCCAACAAAGTGGAGCATATTTTATCATGGGATCATTTAGTCAGCATGAGAGAAGTGGAGAGATGCTCAACAAACTCTAGTGACAGAATTTACAAGGCAGGCTTTGTACATCATGGAAAGGTTTACTATTAAAATTCTGGAAGGTTACATTCTGGAAAGACTTGAGCAACATATAACTTCCTCCTATACATATATCACAAAATACAACATTGCTGAAGTCTGAGAAATTAGAGCTAGTATGGAGACTTACTGACAATCCTTCTTGCCATGCAATATTTTCAAATGGAAAAGGAAAGGGGAGATCAGATAATGAACTGAACTGAATTGAATTGAACTGAAATGAACGAAATTGAATTGATTTATTTGCCTGTAAACAACTGTTGTGTTTTGTAAGCATTGTCAATGGACACATAATTATACAGACATGAACATATAAAAACATTATTACATAATATTGCTTACCTTGATCTCATCACATAATTAGTTTTGTTACAACACAGATTATGTAGAGTACAGATTAGATTGTATCCCATAAATTACTGTTTTTTTCCAATCATATTCATGATAAAAGATCATCTTTTTTTCATTATGTATATAAATTCATTGGTGTTATAGAATGATTTGTCTTTCAACCATGTCCCAACCACTATTTTTAATTTATTTTCATGTGTTATTGTTGTGTCAGATGGTACATCATTGAAAAATATTTTGCCAGCATTTATAGAATTATTTTGAACTTTAGTTAAACAAATCCAAGTGATATTCAGCAAGTCCCTGTCTAGTTTCATATGAGTGTACATCATACATGTGGACATTCTGTTTGGCATCAGTAAATACTTTGAGTATGCATAGACTGGGAACTGTAAGGATTCTGTGCTCAATAAAGTACTGTCACAGCAAGATGTTAAACTGCTTAAACCAAAAATACATCTAATGACTTTCTTCTGTCAGAGGAAAACCTCTGTTCTCTCTCTCTCTCTCTCTCTCTCTCTCTCTCTCTCTCTCTGGCAGAGTTTCCCCAAAAAAGTATTCCATAATGCAAATGTGTATGAAAAAAGGCACAGTATTCCTTAAGCGCAAACTCATTGCTCACATAGTCCTTCAGTATCCTAAGGAGGTATAGAACTCTTGTCAACTTACTGCAGGCATTTTCCTGTGTGGATATTCCACCATAATTCACTATCAAAATATATACCTAGCGATTTTACGTAATGCTTAAGTTCATTTTGTCTGTTTTTAATATCTCTAAAAGAATAAAGGATGTATTCAGTTTTATTTTTATTTAATGTCAACCCATTTTCATGGAACCACTGAGCAGCCTTTCATATCACAGAGCTGTTCTTTTGTTTGACAACACTCACATCATTACATGAGGTGACAAAAGTTCAGCCATCAATATACATCAAGGATTTATAAGGTAATTGTTGAGCAGGTCATTCACATGGACAATAAATAACAAAGGTCCTTGTGGGACTCCAAATTTTATCTCGAGAAGGTCAGATTTTTTATTTACAACAACTTTTTGGTTTCTGTTTGTCAAATATGATTTCAGCAGTGCGAGCTCTATTTTAGTTATTCCATGTATTTCAAGTTTCTTAATTAAATTCAATGTAAGAGGGATTTACTAGAGAGGTATACGTGTGCTCCCTATTTTCAAAACCATGTAGTACTGATATTACAACTTCTTGAACTGTCTTAGTTGTTGACAGTCAACTTCAGAATGAGTATTGGGCCTTGTTAAGTAGGGTGTAACACTCAAAAAATCATTTAATTCGCCTTTCATTACAGTTTCAATTATTTTTGATATTATTGGTACCATTGCTATAGGTCTGTAATCTTGGGGCGAATTTATGTCCACTTTTTTTGTATATAGTTAAGACAATTGTCAGTTTTGGGCAGTCCAGAAATGTTCCCTATTTATAAGATTATACATTGGAATGCATCCAGTATCTTTTATTTCCTTTAGGAAAAACTGGAGAAACCATATATGTCTTCAGTTCTGGAGTTGCTCAGTGATCTGACTGCACCCAGGACTGAGAAATGTAGTTATCATTGACTTTTTTCTTTGCAGAAATGATATCTTTTCTGTAAAGCTTTTTAAATTTGGTGTATAAATGTCTATACTTGTTATTAGTGCAAGAATTGTCATAATAAATTTTTAACAGAATTCTTAAATTATTCAAGTAAGGTGTATACCAGTCAGTTACATTTGTCTTCTGTTTTTTTCCTTGCATTTAATCCATTGTGTTGCTGATGACACAACCATTATGATTAACAAAACACCCAACTGCCATCTAGAGAACACTGTATTCAAAGAAGCTCTAGATTTGTTCACTTCAAATGGTTTGTCACTCAATGTTAATAGGACCCAATTCATTCAGTTTCAAACAGCAAATAAAAAACAGGAACATATTGAAATAAAATATGGTGACAAAGAAATATTGAGAGTTGAGTCTTCCAAATTCCGGGGATTACACATAAACAACAATCTAAACTGGTCAGTTCACATCAACGACCTATGTAAAAGACTGAATACAGTACCATTTGCCATTCGCACAATTTCACCTCTTTCTGACTTGAAAACAATTAAGGCTGCATACCTAGAATATTTCCAGTCACGTATGACATATGCCATCATATTTTGGGGTAAACAGTCATGAGCGAACAAAGTCTTTACTGCACAGAAAAGAGTAATCAGAATTATGGCTAGAGTGCACCCAGATGCTCTCCAAACAGCTTAGGATCCTCACCATGCCATCTCATTTCATTTTTCACTAATGTGCTTTGTGAACAATAACCATACAATATACAAAACAAACAGTGAATATCATGATCATGATACAAGATGTAAATATGATCTTCACAAAGATATAAAAAATTTCCCACTAATCCAAACCCTGGTAATCCGAATGTTCGATTAATCCAAACATGAAAAATGTTAATTTGAGTATGAAAAACTGTGCAATAAACTGCTGTACTTACACACTATTTTAATTTACACAGTACAGTAAACATTTATTAGAAAAATTGGCAAGAAAACATTATGTTTAAACAATGCATAACAATGAAAGAAAAGCTGTCAAACTTACTAAAATACAGTGAACATTTTATCTCACTTTTTAGATGACAAAAACTCAGTCATTGTTTCTTGGCATAATGAAGACAGTCTGTTATATGATGCATAGTTGCATCATCGTCTCATAAACATCAAATCAGCAGGTGTAGGAGTGGGCTGTTGCTCCAAATAATGTAGTGTGAGGTCAAGGTCTTCTGCTGCGTCACTGTGTGACACCAGCTCTCCTTTGTCGCTTTCAGGCTGATTGTCACTTCTGCCACAATAGTTCACTTCTTCCTGGTCTTGAGTCACAGCAGCAACTAAATCAGCATCAGTAAGGTTCTCCACACATACCCCATCCACTGCCATCCACTCATCTATGTCTCCTTCACTAGCTTCTTTACATCCAGGGATTGTCTGTATCATTTGTAGTAGATTTTCCTATTCATTTTCAACTAGGTTGTCCTGAAATTCAAGATATGTCCACAGTCTGCTCCGCAATTTTCTCAAATTATTTTCTGAAATATTTTGGCATGCCTCAGCGGCCCAATAAACAACATCTTTAACATTGGTCTTTTTTATTTTGTTCACTAAAGGAATGCTATCGTCTTGGCTCAGCATTCTTAAACATTGTTTTCTGTAAATCAGTTTTAATGTTTGCAGTATGCCCTGGTAGAAGTGGTGTAACATTTGTCAGCAAAAACTTCGCTACAATTTATCCATCACATAATTCCTCAATGCTGGGGTGAGATGGCGCGTTATCAGTCAAAAGGATTGCACAGGGAGATAAATTATTTTCCTTATAAAACCGTAGAACAGAGGGAACAAACTGGCCGCGAAACCATTCTTTGAATAGATTACCATCCATCTACGCTTTTTCTGGTTGCGATAATATATGGGCAGGGACTTCATGTTGCAGTTTTTAAAAGCTCTGGGTCTAGCAAATTTGCTGATAAGCATTAAAGGCAGCTTGTGATCACTAGCAGCATTGCTGCATGCTAATAAAGTCACATGATCTTTGCACATTTAAAAACTAGGGGCATGGTCTTCTGCTTTTGATGCCAGGCTTTTTGTTGGCAATGCCCTAAAATTCAGGCCAGTCTTGTCAGCATAATAAATTTGTTGGGGAGAATACTTTCTCTCTTTTATCATTTTTTCAAACTCACCCAAGTATTCCTTTGCTGCATCACAGTCTGAAGAAAGCTTCTCTCCAGTAATCATTAGCTGACAGATTCCATGGTGTTTTTTGAATCTGTCCAACCAACCCGTAGTCACACTAAAACACTCATCACCATTCATTAACATGTTCAGGTAAACAGCCTTCTGCTGAACCAGTGCTTCACTCAAAGGAGTTCCCCTTTCTCTTTCCAGTGTAAACCAAAGGAAAAGAGCTTCATCCACTTTATCGTACTGGGACTGTTTCAAAGTCTGCAGAATTTCGAGTGTTTTTCCCAAAGAAGTTGCACAGGACTGTTCAAGCTTCACTCGGTTCTTCTTCCAGTCACAAATGGTTGCTTTACCAACACCCAGTTCCATTGCCAGTTTAGATACATTCTCACCATTGTCTATCCACTTCAAAGCATTCAGTTTTTCTTTGAGAGTTACATTGTATGTTTCCGTTTACTCATGACGAAAATACGTACACCACTACACCTGAACAAATGCAATACAACTGATACACGCATGCCAGTAATTGATAACTAACACCACCAAGCGCTTTGTGAGCCAACTGGCAGTGCACTGACCTCAGACACTACAAAGGTCTCAACAATGCACAACAACAAGGGCAGGGGGTGAGAATGAGTCATTGTTCCCACACTTGTTCCCATTTGTTACCATGGTGTACCTACTTATCTGCTTGGTATGCTTCATTCTAGAAACTCATCACTGTAATTCCGGCTAATCCATACAAATCAGTAATCTGAACAAGGTTCGGTCCCAATTAGTTCGGATTAATGGGACTCTACTGTACTTTGGTACCAGAAGTACTCTCTGACACACTCCTTGAGGTGTCTGGTGGAGTAATGATGCTGATGCAGATGAGGTACAGCTCTGTGCAAAGATAGAGTGACACATTGCCTGTCATGTTAAGCAGTGTCATGTCTGCATACACTCCACTCTCACATGATGAATGTTTTATTAACAGTCTAGGTTTTTAAAGCTAAGATTTTTCCAAATTGAGCTACTTGATTTAGTTTGTTGGTACTGAACTGCCTGTGAAAAAAAGAAGAAAGACAGGGTCTGACTCATTTGTATTCATATTTTTGGTGTTGAAAATACTTCTCCTGATGTTAGCCCAAGATTGAAAGATTTTGTTTCAGGAGCACGATATTCATGTTTTTCCAAGAGCTTCAGAAATGTTAAGAAAATGTGTAAAATTTTCCCGGATGGTAAAGCTAGCTTTTACTTGCCGAGAAGTGGGTTATTGCTTTACATTATCCATGTGAATAACATAATTTGGGAACGAACTTCATAAAAGGATGAGAGATCATAAATAACAATGTCAGCAGCCACTGTATAATCTATTTTGTTGTTATTAAACAAACATTATTTCATTAATTCTAAATAACTGACCATAAACAACTTAACAGTGGAAATTTGCTTCACAAAATCAGTTTGGTTTCCAACGTATATCTGCTAGCCACTCCAGTCATTGTCTATATCCCTTGCACTTCTTGATCCCCTTCTCAGTACCTATCATTGGTTTGAGTTCATCATCCATTCTCTCTCTCTCTCTCTCTCTCTCTCTCTCTCTCTATCTATCTATCTATCTCGTGGTTCTTTGTGTCCTGAGTCACTTCTTCTACACTACTTGCTCTCTCTCTCTCTCTCTCTCTCTCCAGTTCCTGTTTAAGTGATTTCCATTCCAGCTACACTACTCTTAATATGCCCTTTCCTTATATCTTGGTTGCAAACTGTTTTCTCTGTTGCTCCTAATTTCTGTGCTGTCTATTTTGTCTTCCTGCAACAATTCATTGGCGATTTCCTTCTTATATTGTTTTAAAACACCTTCTCTGACTTCTTGCCCTGGGTGACTTCTTCCATTTAATTTGCATTTAGCATCATTCCTTTCAATGTTGTCCTTCACTCAGCCAGATGAAGGAACCTCTGGTTCTCAAAGCTTGTATACTTTGTGACTGTCTGTGTATAAAAATCTCTGCTACAACATAACTGATTAATTCATGGAGATCTGTTCCATCTATGCAACTATTGTTTATTGCCGTATGTGTTTTGCTTTTTGTATCTTCATTGGCCTTAATGCAAGTTTCTTTTTATACATATAATAAACATATTATGTGGTAGATACAATATGTTACTATGTTACATTGTAACTACCACATAATAAATTTATTACATGTATAAAAAGAAACATATGTTACCCACCACAAATGTAATATAATAACATTTTGTAACCACCACATAATACATTTATTACATGTCTAAAAAGGAACATGTATTAAAGGCCACTGAAAACGCTTCACAAATAAATGAAGTTAAATGCATATGGCAATAAACGAACTGCCTTTCATTTAGTTGCATAGATGGAACATACCTCTATGAATTTTGAAGCAATGGAGGAATGATGGAAAACAGAAAAAAATTATGATAAATGATTAAACCAATATTTTTATCAAAAGCAAAATTCACTTGAGAAACTATAAAATTGAGACACACAACTTCTGGCCAGTTATTACCTTCAAAAGGCCAAATTCTTATTACTGTCAATAGACATACATAAAAGTACAAGAAAATATTCTAGCTTACAGAACTGTTATTTCTTTCCTTGAAGGAGGAAGAGGTATAGGTTGGGGAATGTTAAAAAGGAAATGTTAAAATGATAGTGACTGACATCTTGTGAGAACAAGAAGAGCTGTGAAATGGATTCTAGGAGCAGTAGTTGAATGTGAAGTTGAAACCAGTAGTAAACTATCACGATCAAACCAGAAAAGCAACTTAATGCTTCAACACTGAACAAGCAGTTAACTACAACCAACCTTGTAAAGTATATAAAGATACTAATAGGTCATAGTGAGTGAACACTCAAACATGAACATAAAATGGATGAAAGTTCTTGGCAAATTTGCCACATCAAATATGAACTTCAGAACTTTTTATCCAAAGATTCTGTCACAAAATACTTTGTAGCCATCAACATAAAACAACCGAATCCTTAAGTATTTGCTACAGGACAGTTTGTCAGCATGTTGAACTTACACTACAACATCATAAATGATATTGGATCACAATAAATCATTGTCAGTCAGTGACAGTGCTGAGTTCAACAACAGGTACATAACAAAAACTGCTTAATTATGAAGCAACTAACCACTCAGTACAACAACAGTCAACACACAATGTGGCACAATGCATCCCATGGTATATCTGGTGCTGAGGTAGTTTGAAGAACTCAGACAAACTTCTGTCATCTGGAGTGGTCCTCAAACTCACAAGATTTCAATATCATTGAACCCCTGTAGTGCTTTATTAGGCATGGTCTTATTCAGAGACGGTGTATATGCCCTCACCTTCCATCGACATTTAAACTGATGTGCACATCCAGTAATAAGAAAAACTATAGTTTAATGTGGACACTGAACCATAGTGCAATCTGACATTCTTCATATTTCCAAATCATTGTCAGACATGTAAGAAGCAATAAATAACAGGAAAACATCCTAGAAATACATGAAGATCATACCCCAAATCTTTAGATTAGGTGTTTGTGCCACCAAGACACATATAGTCACTCAGTATCTCCCCCAACCTTCAAACCAATACTGATGTCAATAAGATGCACAATGTGTTTAATTGCATCAAAATTATTACCGGCATGTATCATGAGCCTGGTAGGGAAAATTGTTACTGTACGTAATTTCTGAGGAGACTATACATCACATCAAACAGACACTCATACTTTAGTTAGCAAACAGAGTAAATGTATGTAATTTTAATATAGTAATTTCAACATCAGTTTCACTCAAAAGCAGAATATTGTAGAAAATTATGAACGCAACCCCTCAAACAGTTGTAATAATGGAAGATAAAAATGGCAATGGAAAACCTAGAATGAAAGATAAATATGTGTATGAGGACCACTGTTCACTGAATAAAAATGGCATCATGCAGTGAACAGAAACATTGAAAAAGGTGTTCTTTTATAAAAAGTCCTTTGCCAGACAGATAATAAATGAAGAGCACAAATACAGTCAGCCTCTCAGCTAGCACTGCAGCCCAATTTATAGAGTATCAGGGAGTTGATGGTGCACCAGAGTACAGGGAGAGAGTGGCCTTGTATGTGTGAAGTATATGGGCTTCTTAGGGTTCTCCTGAACAACTTTTCCTAAGGGTCAACAACTAATCAGTCTTTTCTATGGATCAACATCTCATCTGTTCAGAGTTTAGCAGTCAGCCTCATATACAATAACAAGGGGAATAGGTCCCACCCTGGTAGTGCAATATTATGTTCATTATGTCAAAAATGGATTTATTTTTCAACTTGGTTACATTTTAAACCAATGCACTTCATCTTTTCTCCAGTTAGTAGATTCCACTATAAGAGCCAAAGAAAATGAAAGGGAGGCCATAGCTGGGAAGGGAGTATTACGAGTCTATCCCCCTTATTACTCAAAAACTACGTTGAGAAAGCAGTAAAGGAAATAAGAAAGAAAATTTGAAAAGGGAGTTAAAGTTCAGGAAGAAGAAATAAAAACTTACAGCTTGTCTCTGTTGGAGAAAGACAAGAAATTACTTGGAAGCTCATTTAAATGGAATGGATATTGTCTTGAAAAGATATAACAGTACAAATCTCAACAAAAGCAAAACAAAGTTAAAGGAGTTTAATCATATTAAATCAGGCGATACTGCAGAAATTAAATTAAAGACATATACATTAAAAGTAGACAAATTTTGTTATTTTGGCAGCAAAGACTGATGGTTTCCGAAGCACAGAGGATATACAATGCAGACCGGTAACAGTGAGAGACATGCTTTCTAAAAAGGGAAATATTTTAACATTAATATAGATTTAAGTGTTAGAAAGATCTTTCTGCAACTATTTTTCTTGAGTACAGCCTTTGTAATGTTTGCTGGGTTCAATCACTATAGTGATTTTTGGAGTCAATGACTACATTGATTACACTCCTTCTCCTGTTTGGTGAACTATGTTGATCCCCAAACATCTATTTATTATTATTGTGAATGAAGTTTCTTCCACTATTAATTTACAAGGTCAGTTTGTTGGAACTCGAACATTATTTATTCACATACATCAACTTTCCCACATACAAACACTTACAAACAAACATCTGTTGTTAATAAAATGTGCCAAAATGTAATTCAGTAAAATTGTGAAACAGAGTGGTGCTTAAGTTGTCCGTTTCACACTGAAGACTGAAGTGTACTGCCCTTTTGTTTGCTAAGCCTATTGCACAGCACTTCTGGTGTCAACAATAATGTTACATTCATAATCTGCAAGGGTACTGTACCCTTATACCCAGAACAGAGGTAAAACATGGGTAATAAACAGTGCAAGCAAGAAAATAATAGAATTTTTTGAAATGTGTTGCTACAGAAGAATGTTGACTATCATATGGACAGATAGGACAACTACTGAAGAGGGACTGAGGTGAACAGGGAAAAAAAAAAGAAATTTTTGGCACAACTTGATAAAAGAAAGGATCTTTCAACAGGATGTGTCCTGGAGCTACAGGTGAGTATTGTAGAGGGAGACTAAGGCTTGACTACAGTAAGTATGTTTAAACTGAACTGAAGAGTATGTAGACTGCAATAGTTATCCAGAGATTCAGATACTTGCAAAGGATAGACTGTCATTGGGAGTTGCACCAAACCAGTCTTTAGACAGAATACACAACAACAACAACAACAACAACAGATTTCATCTTTTGTAAGGTCTGCAAAATGACTTTACCTATGGATGCCAATATCTCTTCACCAGATCACAATGTTTACTTTGGATATGGGAGTAGACACAATTAAAACACAATATTTTAGATACAAGAAACAGTAGACAAAGTATGCCATACTACAGAAAAAAATACCAGGAATTTATGCAAACCGAAAAACTATTTTTAAACATATTTGCTCTAATAAACAGCATCAGAAACACAGTTAAACAATTAGTCTGTAAATTATCTTCTTCTGTATTTCCAGCACCGTGCATAGTAGTCCCTTCTTCCCTCCTCTGGAAGTTGGTTTCCAAATCAAGACGATGTATTTAGCACCATTCCCAGTTTTAAATTTACCTTTGTTCTGTGAATTTGCTCAAGTATTACTTCATCATACACCAGCATCCAGTGATGAGATGTTCCTTCAATTTTCTTTTGAAGGTGTTTGGTTCCTTCATGTTCTTTATGTCAAGTGGCAGTCTGTTACAAAATAAGCTTCATGTTTCCCATGTCAGAAATTTGTCCATCTCTATTCCCAGAAAACTATTAAAGTCCACTTCTTCTGTGTCTGCATCCTCAATGCTTGGAACAAAATCCTCTGAGCTGACAGTTATGTTTGAAATTTTTTACATGTTTTTTTGTCCTATTGATCAATATGTTATTTTCTCTAAAACATCTTTCTGCCATGTGCATGTTCTGTTTTTCTATACCAGTAAAGTTGTGCTGTCAGCATACCGAATCACCTTCCCATTACTGCAGTGGATATATCGTTTATGTACAAGATGAAGAGCAGTGGTACTAGCACTGAACCCTAAGCTACTTCATATTTCATCTCTAATAAATCAAAGTGGACATTTTTCTCAGTATTTCCAAATTTATGTTTTATTTTAGAACATTGCTACCTGCTGTCTACATATGTTTTTCTTTTTATAATATCCACAGCTTTCCGACTTATGCCAATCAATGCAATTTCTCTGGAAAAATTCTATATCAGACACAATTAAAAGCTTTAGGAAGATCTAAGTATAAACCAGATACTTTCCTCTGATCATCCAGGGCATCGATAATGTTTGTCAGATACTTCACCACAGCAGTCTTTATGTACCTCCCCTTTCTGAACCCATGGTGTGCTTTGTTTAAGATGTTTTGTTTCTAAAGAAAGTTTTTCTATATAGCTGGTTTGTTACGTCAGTGGTAAAGTGCCAGACCACAAATCCAAATGTATTGGGTTTGATCCCTAGTCAACCCTAGCTCTTTCACTTTTGGCAATGTTTTTTGATGTGAAAAATGATATGATGCACAGTGACTCAGATACCATATTAAACTATACCAGCCACACACTTTTACTGTGATCGATGGCAATTGGCTGACTTCAAGCCACTCTGGAATGTTTGTGGTCGCTTCCAACATTAGCTACATAACAGTATTGTATACTGTAACAATAAGCAGCATCAGGAATATAGTGTTCATCATGTGCACTGTTGTGCTTAGTGATTGTTAATGTTATTTACAAAAGTGAGTGAAGGGGTTGTACCTGTTCCTTGTAGAGTCTTGTCATCAACTTTCATGTCACTTCTACAACACATTAACCTGTTGCACATTCATTCCTTTTACAAGTTGCAAACTGACTACTCTGGGAAAAGGAGGCAGAGCTTATCTCAGCAGTCAATGTGCTATGAGCTGATCCCACGCTTCCACTCTCAGCATACTCCACTCAGGGGCCAAGTAAAGGTATATGCTCTGTAGGTCCCCCTGTAACTGGCTATATAAGTCAGTTCAGAGACCAGAGACAGGTGACTACGTACCACTTTCAAAAGGACCATGCCTAGTAAAGCTTAGATTGATGACTGTTTTACTTTACTTATTATAAAGTTTATTTTTCTGTCTGTTCACAGTATTTCATAGATGGAATAGTTGTGATAGTTCTGGGTCAATAATTTTCTGGATCTACTTTATACTCTCCTTTAAATACTGTTACTGTCCTGCTCCTTCTAAAGCATTTTGGCAATACTCCTCCTTTCATTGCTAAATTTATCAATAATGTCAGAGACTTTGCAAGATATTTAAGACAGTGTTTAAGAATTTCTGCCAATATGCCACCCATCGAAACTGTTGTATTTTTATTTTTTAGTGGTTCAAGTATTTTCCTTTTTCAATTTATTTATTGAAAGAATGAATTTTTTTGGTTTTATATAGTCTCCCAACCATGCTCTTTGGGCCTTTCTATGCACCTAGTGCTTCCTGAGCTGCTGCTTCAATACTTTCTTCAATTTCTCCCAAGCCGGATCTACATAATCCTCTGCACTAATGATTTGCTCTCTCACTTTCTCTGCTAGTCATTTCCGATATAATATTTTGTAGATTCATTCCATAATGACTGTGTATTATATTTTTCTTCTTTTAAGGTTGGTTCTTTAGCAATCTTGTTCCTTCCTATATGCAATCTGATTTTTGCCATCAATAGGCTGTGATCACTCCTTATGTTGGCAGTTTGAAGTCCTAACGTCTAGCACTGACCAAGGATTTATATTGCTCTTTATGGTCGTAGAAGGTGTTATTTATTCCCAGTTCATTGCCTGAACATAAGCTAATCGTAATTTCACCATTATCATTTACAAAATTTTCATTAAATCGCTGTTTAAATTCAGAGATGGCACTATTTTCAGCTCGAGCATTAAAATCTCCCATTATGACAGCAAGTTCATTTCAAGATATCAGATTGATAACATCTTGTAACTGCTCACAGGAGGCCTCTCTTTTCATTCTACCGGGTGATCAAAAAGTCAGTATAAATTTGAAAACTTAATAAACCATGGAATTATGTAGATAGTGAGGTAAAAATTGACACACTTGCTTGGAATGACATGGGGTTTTATTAGAACCACCACATATGACTAACCGCGTGAAAGATCTCTTGCGCGCGTCGTTTGGTGATGATCGTGTGCTCAGCTGCCACTTTTGTCATGCTTGGCCTCCCAGGTCCCCAGACCTCAATCCATGCGATTATTGGCTTTGGGGTTACCTGAAGTCGCAAGTGTTTCATGATCGACCGACATCTCTAGGGATGCTGAAAGACAACGTCCGACGCCAATACCTCAGCATAACTCCGGACATGCTTTACAGTGCTGTTCACAACATTATTCCTCGACTACAGCTATTGTTGAGGAATGATGGTGGACATATTGAGCATTTCCTGTAAAGAACATCATCTTTGCTTTGTCTTACTTTGTTATGCTAACTATTGCTATTCTGATCAGATAAAGCACCATCTGTCAGACATTTTTTGAACTTCTGTATTTTTTTGGTTCGAATAAAACCCCATATCATTCCAAGCATGTGGGTCAATTTGTACCCCTCTATCTACATTATTCCGTGATTTATTCAGTTTTCAAATTTATACTGACTTTTTGATCATCCGGTAAATTTACAATCCTCTAGGCTGTACAGGGAAATAATGTTCAATTGGTGATGAGCCACTTTCAGTTTTAGTAAAGCTATTCTCTCAGAGATGAGTTCATTTCTTCCTTTTTTTAATTTCCCTGGTGATCCATTTCTAATTTGATTTATCACTAATAGTTCTGCATACTTTAGGACAATCTATATTTATGTGGTGCCTTAATATATCACAGAAAGATTCTCAGCTCTTTTCTACACTGTCTGAATTTAAACATAATCAATTTTAGAAAAATTTCTATCCTACTTAAATTATCATGTTTAGTTTGTCTAAATTCATTCACTATGTTGTCCTCACTTTAATACAGTTTCACAGTTCAATTGTTTGTCCAAAATGGTCAGTAACAACAGTATTTACATCCTGAAGTGTTTGTCTGTCTGTAGACACATTTGACAAAACGTGATCTGTTAAAGTGCTTGGTGTCTCTGGAAATTTTGCTGGATTTTGTACATGAATTGTACATCTCCACAATATCATGAAAACTTCTTGTATAACCACTGTCTGTCTTTATATCTATATTTTACTCATGCTATTACTACAAAAGCATATTTCTCTGTGACTAAATGCAGTAGCAGCATTCCAGGGAAATGCTTTCAGTGGTTGAGCTTGCTGATCTATATATTCCAACTACAAGGTTGCCACCTTCCACCCTCCCCCCTTCCTGAACTTCATTTGTCAGGAAGTGTCACTGACAGTAAGTCTTTTCTGAAAGAATTTGTATTGGGTGTAGCCATACATGGAAGTGAAATATGGACAATAAATAGTTTAGACAAGAAGAGAATAGAACCTTTTGAAATGTGGTACTACAGAAGAATGCTGAAGGTTAGATGGGTAGATCACATCACTAATGAGGAGGTACTGAACAGAATTGAGGAGAAGAGGAATTTGTGGCATAACTTGACTAGAAGAAGTGATCGGTTGGTAGGACATGTTCTGAGGCATCAAAGGATCACCAGTTTAGTACTGGAGGGCTGTGTGGGGAGTAAAACTCGTAGAGGGAGACCAAGAGATGATTACACTAATCAGATTCAAAGGATGTAGGTTGCAGTAGTTACTTGGAGATGAAGAAGCTTGTACACAATAGAGTAGCATGGAGAGCTGCATCAAACCAGTCTCTGAAACCAGTCTCTGGACTGAAGACCACAACAACAACAAGACTGTAGTCTTACTTTTAGTGTTATCACTATGTTTCATAATACTTCCAGGAATCTGCAATACCAGAATCCAGATTCTCAACAAATAGTTCCATTTAGCTTTGATTTCTTGAGATTTCCTATCACCGGTAGTAAAGATTTGAGAAAATCTAATTAGTCTGCTAATAACACACAATGCTTACACTAAATGGTTTATTTATTTATTTATTTATTTATTTTGTTTCTAGATTGTGCATATTGTATATGTGGATAAATATTTTGGAGGAAATGTTTGTCTTATTGGAGAAATGTTTAATTATACCCGTGACCATCAGCCATGCGTCATCTATGTAGATGAGATTGACACTTTGATAACTGTCTAACATTTATGAAATACTACATACAGTACTACACACACCTCCAATCCTGCCAACACACCTGCATAGTCTTTTTCCCTTCCCCCTTCCCCCTTCCCTCTTTCCACAAGACAGCCTCACAATGCTGCACCTGACAGCCCTTTCCTGACCCTACCAGTTCTTACATGCTCCCATAGGCAGCATTTGCATCTTACCCCACCATGCCTCTTCCGTATCCCCACTATCGACCCCAGCTATATTGCAGAGTTGCAGTCATACCTTAGCACACAAAGACATACAGCAGTGGCCATGTGTGTCTGAGCTGTATTTGTATGAATGTGTATGACTTTTCTGATGAAGAATTTAGTCCAAAAGCTGAATATTTCCAACATTCTTTTTCCTTGTGCCTGTCTGTAGCTCAATGCCTCCTCTGTGGGGTGAATAGCAATTTATCCTTTCCATATTGTTATTTATGAAATACTGATAGATATATCTGTCACATACATTGAGTAGTCAACAGGCACACACACACGAGCATGCACTTGGACATGTGCACACACACATACAGTTTTACTTTCTTAGGAAGTTTTAAAAAATGCACACTCCAATGCACCATAAAATATTCATTCATGAAAAAACTTTCAATAGTAATGAAGCAGCACAGTGTGTAACCACATTACGCAGTACCCTCTGATCGAGCATGCTCACCAAGAAAAGAGTTATTCATGGGTGGGAATGAGGTAATCGTGGGAAGAAGATTGTGAGAGGAGGAGAACTGGGTAAAAATGAATAGGCTCTTCTCGTCAGACATTAGAAACTCAACTGGCAACCAACTTTCCAGTGTGTACTCAGTTTCTCCCATCTTCTTTCAATTTATATTTAGATGTTGCAGTGTTGCTGTATCCTCTGTTTTCATTGGGTTCACATTTTACTTCTTCTGGTGCTTCACACCAGTGTTTTACTCTCTTTTCCTGTCTGTATGTCTTTACTTTTTCACATTCCTCTCATTTTTCATCTTAGCAGCAATATTCTAATCTTTGATACTGCAGTACTTGTGTTACTCTAATTATGATACAAAGTCCCTTTGGACATGCATGCATGCATTCATGCATAAGATAAATGGGAAATCTGGGTTCGAGTCCTGGTCTGGCACAAATTTTCATTGTCATCATTCTGTTCTACAGCTGATGGTAGTCCTTATTTGCAATTCCAGATTCATTTGATATTCTAATCAGTTTTCTAACTTCACTGTAATTGCATTAATTAATTGTAGGAATAATACCACCACGCCTTGGTCTGACCCAGATTCAGCATTAACTTGCAATGTACCTTGGACTGCTGTTCTAGGTGATGTAAGCATGTTTTTATCTTACAACACCTACCTATTCACAGTTCTTCTTCACTTCAGAATTAGTTCCCATTTTATAAAACTTCAAGAGTTTCCATACTGTTTTTTTTTATTTTATTGTGCTGTGTCATGTCATGTTAAGCATAGCTTTATTTCCCATATTTAGAGCACAACATCCAATGCTCAAGACTTTCAGGTTTTTAATTACTTTGTTGTGTTGTGTTGTGTAAACACAGCTATATGTTCTAAGTGTAGTGCCCGATACCAAAAGCTTCTTCTTCTTCTTTTTCTGGTTCCTATCCATTCTGAATGTTGGCAACCATCTTGACAGTGCTTTCCATGTCACTTGCAGCTCTAAATAGCTCTATAGATACCTAATGCTACATAAGACAAACGAGGCACCCTATGTATGTTCATGTTCTGTGGATCTCATCATGGAGGTGGTCCTTCAGAAATGAGTAAAGGTACACATCAACACAGAGAAACAGCTGTTAGAAACTAATTATGTACACTATTTTAATAATTAACAGTCTTTAAATGTTACTGAAGGGACAATGGTGAAGTAAAAAACCATCTCAACATGAGAGCTGTTTGTTACAGTCAGGAAATCTGTGCAGTATGTTAACTAATGATGACACAACAGCAATGCCCAAACCACAAAATTAATTGAGTTGGGTGCTTAATGACATGAAACATGTACTACCTGGTGCTTATAATTTTTGTGTTTTGTGTGTGTGTGTGTGTGTGTGTGTGTGTGTGTGTGTGTGTGTGTGTGTGTGTGTGTGTGTGTGTGTGATGAAAATTAAGGTAATTATTAAAGTTAGACTTGCACAACAGATTCTCACTGAATAAAAGTTTGTTAGTTAGAGTTTAATGTTTCAGGGCACTAAAAGGAAAGGTTAGCATCAGGCAAGTGATGATGCTGTAGCAATGCTAAAGTGGATGTCGTTCCACTGGCATGTAGCATGTACCTTCATAGGTCACCTGTTAACAATTTCAGTTTTTTCCATCAACTGCACATCCACCCCAACATAGGTCAGCTTTAGGGTGAAAAATTTTTATAACGATGTGAATGATAAAGTTGTGATCTCCATGACCTATGACAGACAACATTCAACTGTCATATCTATTATATCCTACATCACTGAAATATCCTGAATCTCATACTCTGGAATTTAGCTTATAATTAGCTTCAGTTCATTAGGCAGCATACATCTGTGCTTTGCAGAGTACAGATGTAGATGTAGACTTCACAAAAAAATTATGATGTGGAATGTGGAGAATGAATAAAAAAGATTGCTGATATATATAACATGCCCAATGAACAAAAAATTGCATGTGTAATTGGTTTTCTGCAGGTTTGTTAATTTTTATATACATAAAATAAACTTGCAGCAGAAACATTAGCTTCTGCTATTGTAAAACAAGCAGAAACATTATAGGAGGAAAATGTAAGTTGTTCCTTACACTTACTGAAAAGCTCTGCCATATTCATTATGTATGTATCAACATATTTCCTCTTGTAGATAAAAACTTGAGGAGGTAAATTATTTACATTGTTCCAATACTATACATTTGCTTCAGACTATCTGCCTTTCTACTGACAGGTCATGGTGGAGCGATGAATATTATGATTACCATTGTACAGCCTTCAACACATAGAACATGAAGAAACATGACACTAATTACTTTATGTAGAGAAAGAAAGACTGTGTTTAGCATCCTGTTGACGGCAAGGTTATTAGATGGAGCACATGCTCAGATTGGATAAGGAAATTGTCAGAAAGAAGTTAACTATAAAGTGACAGGTTTTTCTTTGTTAGATGCAGAATCTTTACTGCCAATGAATTTCTGGTACTTTCTGTGAGGTGCCACAAACTAATTGTTACAAATTTCTCACCAAAAGTGGCCTGACTTTTATTTATTTATTCATATTTGTTACTATTCTGAAATTTTCTAAATCACCTGCTATAACAGTTGTGTTTTGTAACTACTTTACTTGAAACAAAACACTTACCTTTCCACTATCATCTTGAACCTTAACCTTGTTTCCTTCTGTTGATAGTACTTTAACACCAATGGGAACGTCAAATTCTCCTTTCCCCTCAGGTCTAATCCATAAATGACTAGTCTGAAAAATTATCAACATATATTAGTTTACACAAAATCCAGATAAGCATTACTCAAAATTTTATTGTGTATAAAAGAGAGATATTCCATATCTAGCATTCAAGATAATAGTGTTAACATATCCCTTCAGTACGAAACCAACTCTGCTCCTAATTCAATCTAGGCCTGTGGTAAAATTTACAGATAATTTACTAAATAACATAGCTTTATATGAACATTAGTGATATAGCTTACCGATACAGTAAAATTTGCCATGATGTAAAGTTTTCACAATAAACTTAAAATCAACATTAATGATACATTATAAATGATGTACTACATGTCATCCACAAGGAAATATCCTGACGCAAGTGATAACAGTGTAAGCATCTGATATTTTGTCTGTTAAATACATCTTATCTTCCCTAATGATAAAGTGAGATAACTTTATCTCCTGTCTATACTGCTCAACCACTGTCAAAGGTATGTGACATGGGATAGGCATCACAAATGTTTTTGATATGGTATGAACGCAATTTCCTCAGTGCAATATCCTATACACATGCATAGTGTATTTTTTCAAACAATAGTTCCTAGCCTGGGATAAAATAAAATAATTAAATCAAAGAAAAAATGTGTTGAATAATATAATTGTATAATATAAAGCTAATAAATTACAAACAAATTTAATTAATACTTAATGCACGAAGACAAAAATCTCTCAGAGCAAAGTTCATTGTGTCCCTAGTCTCAGTCTGGAGGTAACGCAAATATTTAAGCTCTTTTACTGTATCCTACCAATAAAAATGGAATGACACAATTACATAGCAAAACCAGTGGTTTTTAGAATAGTCCTAAACATACATAAATAATATATGCTTCACTGTCAGGCGTGTTCCATGGAAAGTAAAAATGGTAAGTAAAGATCCTGTTATGAAAAGTACAAGAGTTTCTCAATAACACTGGAACAAAATTTATTACGCAACATCAATACATCACTGAAAAATACATCTGTCACACAACACCTTTTCCATAACTTCAGACCTACTGACAAGATTAATTTTGCATTTTTAAACAAAGCTTTCAGAATAACTCACAACAAGCAGTATGTTTGTGCTCTTTCTATCCAAGGTCATTAGTCAAAACATCATGTTCAACAAAGCAGAACATACAACAACTACAGCAAAAGCATGCAAGTGGATATATTCATATCTACAAGGTGAAGAAAAACTAGTAGAACTCACATAAGAATGGTGTACCACTAAATTCTATAACAAAGCAAATTTTCCTGCTTTTTGTAAGTGATCCACAACCAATTAGTCCTTACTGTAAGTACATAAACTTTCAGAAGATAAAAACTTGCTAATAAAAAGACCAGTGAAATACCTTAGGATGGAATCAGGAAATTTGTATCACATATTATTAATTTGCATTCTGGGAACAGGGTAGTAATTTTTTTTTTTAAAGTCAGTTATTTGAAAAGATACAAAATAAATGCCCATTAATCTGCACTACTGTATAAAGACAAGTTGTTTAACATTGTTATCAAATATTTCAAATACTTCTTGACCGATTTACTTTAAATTTCTACAGGGTACTCTACTGAAACAAAGGCTATATTTCTTTAAATATATATAATACTGGTATACAGATAAAAATGAATAATTGAAAATAATGAATTTTTGAAAATATGAATAAATAAATAAATATATAATATATAAAGGGGAAATGTTACCAAAAATATTGAAAAGTTCGTGATCGATTTACTTCCAATTTTATACAAAGTACTCCAATGAACATTTGGGTGGACATAGACTATACATTTTTGTTTATATACAAAATATATGTAACATATGAAAATACATGTAATATACTAAGGGGAAACATTGTAACCAGAAACATCAAAAAATTATTGACCAATTTGACTCAATTTTTTACACAATACTCTAAAGAACATTCAGACTTACATAGCACATATATTTTTTAATATGTAAAATAAGCAAATATAAAAGTAATATATGAATGGGGAACGTCGCTAGCGAAAGGCTCAAAAAGTTGTTGACCAATTTACTTGATATTTTTACATGATACTGTATTGAACATGCGGACAGATATACACTATACATTTTTCACTATACATTTTTAATCTGTATATGTGCGGACGGATATGTGTGTGTGTGCGAGTGTATACCTGTCCTTTTTTCCCCCTAAGGTAAGCCTTTCCACTCCCAGGATTGGAATGACTCCTTACCGTCTCCCTTAAAAGCCACATCCTTTCGTCTTTGCCTCTCCTTCCCTCTTTCCTGATGAAGCAACCTTGGGTTGCGAAAGCTTGAAATTTGTGTGTGTGTTTGTGTGTTTATTGTCTCTATCAAGAGAGAGAGAGAGAGAGGGGGGGGGGGGGGGGGGGGGGGGACATTCCACGTAAGAAAAATATATCTAAAAACAAAGATGCTGTAACTTTATAGAGACAATAAACACACAAACACACACACAAATTTCAAGCTTTTATTTATATATATTTTTAAGCAGAAAAGTTGTTACCAAAAATACAGGATAGTTTTACTTCCAATATTCCCATGTTACACTAATGAACATTCAGGCAGAAACAGACTATAAATTTTTATAACATACATGAAATATATATAACATATAAATATACATGTAATATACACTGGTATCTAAAATTAAAGCAAACAGAAATTTTGCAAGGTTGCATTAATTTTGCCAGAAAAAAGTGTAAACAGATAATAGCAAAGCAGAAATAACATAAAGAACACAGAACAAAAATAACTGCAACATGCATAACAGAGACAAAAATGTTCTTCGTTTTTTCCAACTTTACGGATTTGCACACACATTCCAACAACTGGAGAATGTGCTCAGCGTGGGGTATTACCACATCTGGCTGCAATACACGCCTGCGACCGACGAGGCATGCTGTGAGTGATGTCGCCTTCTAATTTTGAGGCAATAATGCCCATTCTTCCTGCAGAGTTGCTTGCAAGTTTTGGAGATTGGTTGGTGGATATTGACGTGATGCAACCTGTCTCCCTAGCACATCCCAGACATGTTCTATGGGATTCAAAATGGCTGAGCAAGCAGTCTGTACCATGCGTGTAGTATCTTCCATTTCCAAGAAAACATCAACCGCCTGTGTTGTATAAGGTCGAGCATTATCGTCCATCAATACAAAATCTGGGCCCACACCACCTTGTGAGGACCACACATGAGGTGCCAAGATCTTGTCAAAATACCTGACAGCAGTTATACCTTGCCAGTTCACCCGTACAGTTTTGTGAAGAGGTGTTCGAGTGGTCAACATAATCCCTGCCCAAAATATTAAGAACCCTCCCTGATATTCGTCTCTTTCCGCAATGTATGGATTCCAAAATCATATTCCACATTCCTTCCAGATGCAAAATTGTTGAGAATCATTCTCCAGAAAAAATCAGAACTCATCTGTGAAAAGAACATTGACCCACTGTTCTCCTGCCCAGGTGGCACATTGACGACTCCATTCTAGACGTTCCCTTCTGTGAAGACGCATCAGAGGTACAAATACAGGAAGGTCTCCAACAATGAAGGCTACCCTCCCAAAGCCTTCTGTACACTGCTTGTCTTGATACAACACGTTCAGTGGATGCTGTGAGGTCAGATGCCAGTTGCTAGGCAGCACAAAGGCAGTACTGTCATGCCCTTTTGCCAAATAACGGTCCTCTCCTTTTGATATCAAATGTGGTCGACAATGCCCTGGTCTTCAGGATACTGTTTCCCTTTCTATGAATTGTCGCCACATCCAAGAAATAACAGAACAATTCACATTAAGCCTTCAGGCCACATCAGTTTTTGACTGTCCTGTTTCCATTCTTCTTATGGCCCTCCACTGTAGTGTTTGGTAGGCCATACTGCACTGTATGTTTCTGCATACACAGCAATTGTGGACATGGGACTACCCAGCAAACACTACCCTATCTGATAGCTGCCCTGACATCATCACTGATGTAGTTATCCATTGACTGGAATGCCATCTTCAGTGATGAACATGATTGTACGGACATCTGTTGACATTTTGTATTATTATACCATTAATTAGACACACCAAGGGAAAGTAACAGTTTGTTGCTTTAATTTTGGACACCAGTGTTGAAACAACAATGCCTATTTTCTTCCCCATCCTTGACACCGTCCGAGCTTGTGCTACTTCTCTAATGACCTCAATGTCGACAGAATATGAAAACCAGTCGTTCTTCTTTCCCATAAAGGGGAAACATTGAGAGGATGTTGGAGGAGGAGATGGGCAGCAAGGGGAGGAAGAGGAAACGAACAGAAAGAGTAGGGAGAACAGGATTAAGACATATATCTAATACCCATACATATTTAGCAATAGCAAAGCATTGTTGGATTTGCTAGTATGACTATACAATTATTCACCAGAATTGCTGAGAATCAAAGTGGTATCAATGTGGAAGGAGGAGATGTAAGACAGATCCAACATACAAAATAAAATAGCAAGACCTGCTGTTAACAGCACACTTTCTTTTATTTCAAAAGCAATGTCAACGTTAATTCAGGGGATTAAAACAGAAAAATACTGTTTGTGGGAAGTGTACCTTTGTCTGTTATTCACAACAAATGATTAAAAGAAACAATAAAGATAGAGTACAGTACAATACATACATGAAGACAAGTCACTGCTCACCATATAGATGTCACATTGAGCAACAGACAGTCAGACAGGAAGATTTGATTATTAACTGAGCTTTCATACAAAGTTGTTCTTCAGAATTAAGAATGACAGGACAGAAGCATCAGGAAGATTTTTTTTTTATTTATTTACCTGTAGACAACTGTTGTGTTGTATAGGCATCGTCAGATGGTTATACAAATGATTATACATAAGGTCAGTAGTTACATAGTTATATAGATTGTGGTACAAATGATTACACAAAAGTTAACATATGGTATATGATTATACAAAAGGTCAGTATGGTTGTATGACATAAATTACAGTTTCTTTGATCACAATCACATTTATAATAATAGAGAATCATATTTTTTCATTATGTAGGAATTCACTTATGCTGTAGAATGATTTCTCTTTCAACCATGTCTCTACCACCATTTTAAATCTATTCTCGTGCAATTCCCTCATTCCATGTGATGTATTGTTATAAAATGTTTTGCCAGCATGTAAAAAATTATTTTGGGTTTTACTCAAACGTGTCCAAGGAATGTCTAATAAGTTCCTATTTCTAGTTTCATATGAATACACATCTGACCTGCTTTCATACATGTGGGCACTCTCTTTGGCATGCATAAGTGCTTTAAGTATGTATAGACTGGGAACTGTAAGAATTTTGTGCTCAATGAAGTACTGTCTGCAAGAAGTTAAATTACTCACACCAAAAATACATCTAATAGCTTTCTTCTGCCAGAGGAAAACATCTTTTGCCCCAGCAGAGTTTCCCCAAAGAAGTATTCCATAATGCAGATGAGTATGAGAATAGGCATGGTATGCCATAAGTATGCACTCCTTACTGACACAATCCTTCAGTTTCCTAAGGAGATATAGAACTCTTGCCAACTTACTGCACAGCTTTTCTGTGTGGGTATTCCAGCACAATTTGGTATCAAGATAAATGCCTAGCAATTTTACTGAATGTCTGAGTTCATTAGGTCCATCATTAATATCTCTAAGGGAAAAGAGGATGTGTTCAGTTTTATTTTTATTTAATGACAACCTTATTTTTATTTAATGACAGCCTTATTTTTATTTAATGACAGCCTTATTTTTATTTAATGACAGCCTATTTTCATGGAACCAGTGGTGGTATTATGCAAAGAGGCATGTTAGAAAACACTATAGAAGGACACTGTAGACTCTGGACTGTACAATAGAGACAATGACAGAAAAAAAGGTACACTCAGATAGCATATCAGGCACAGTGTGAAATCAATATGGGATTAGGAGGGTGAAACTGAATCGAAACAGGAGTGAGGATCAAGATGATTTGCACGACTGTAACTAGCAGAGACTGAGCCAAGGAATAACAATATAAAATAAAAAACACTCAACATTCAATAAACATTCAACTTATTACAAAAATTTTAACAAGTACAAAAGTCAAGAATGGTGGTGGTGTGTGTGTGTGTGTGTGTGTGTGTGTGTGTGTGTGTGTGTGTGCGTGTGGTGGGGGGGCAAAGGAGAGCCAAGAGAAATACAGAAGAGGAAAGAACTATGCAGACATGCTGATAATATAAGGGCATGTGCAGGGCTGGAGTGGGAGCAGGGAAGAGGTTAAGCAGGGATGGACAGAGACAAGCAAAGATTGAGGACAGGGGTGTCATGGGAATGAATGATATGCTGCAAGCAGTTTTCAAACTATACAATTTAGAAAAGCTGACATTGGTGGGAAGAATCTAGATAGCACAGTCTATGAAGCAGTCATTGAAGCTAAGCACATCACATGGGGTGACGTGTTCAACAACAGCATTACCCATCTGTCCCTTGGCTACAGTTTGGCAGTGACCATTCATGTGGACAGACAGCTTGCTAGTAATCATGCCCACATAGTAGGCAACACAGACGATGGAGCTAAGCTGGCAGATCCCATATTTCCAAAGTGTCTCACAGGGGCCTTCACAGACCAAAATTTATCCTTTCAACCTTGTTCAGAAACACATCTCCTTTGCTTTGTCTCCCCAGACACCTACCATTCCCCCCACAAACCCACTGTCTGGATCATGTTCTCTAGTAGGGTTTAAAGTACCTCTTTTTGTGCCCCGAAATAAGAAATATTCTCCCAACTATCCCCATCACCCATCCAACAGTGGTATTCCAACACCCACCCAACACAAACAATATCCTTGTCCATTTATATTCCACCATGTTTTTAATCTCTTGCCCCATAGCTCATATCCCTGCAGTAGACCTAGATGCAAGACAGACCATCCCATATATTCTCCCAGTACAACCCACTCCAGTCCTATCACAGGCATCTCCTAGTCCATCAAAGGTAGGGCCACTAGTGAAAATTTTACTCCTCCATCAATGCCCCCAACCATCCTCCATTAACTTTCCTGAATATACTAGCCTCAATACTTGCCTCAAGATCATTCCCCAAATCCCTAAACATGGAAAACAACCATCTATTCGCAAAAGAACTACATCCAACACCCAAAAACTGATCCTGACTTATAATCCTACCTGCTGACAAAGGCTCCATCACTGTGGTCATGACCTGCAGTGTTAACCTGGCAGAAAGACTCTGTCATCTGTCAGATCCATCCACATACAAGTCCTCCACAGTGGCCTCACTCCATAAATCCTGCAGGATCTCCAGCACTCCTCCAATCCCTAGGAACATCCCAGAATCTCTTTCCTTAGTTTATCTCCCTTCTAACTCCTCCATTCCTACCTTATAAATGTTTCCTGTAGTACATAAATCCAGCCACCCAGGATGTCCCCTTGTGGCACCCCACAGAGAAACATTTCGCTCTTGCAACCAGTACCTTCTGCCAATTACCCATAACCTAACTTCCTATACAAGAAGACAACAAATATATCCTCTACCAGCTCTCCATAATTCCTGTCCATTTCCCACCCAGCACCCTGCTCTTCATTGACAATGCCAACCCTCTTTACACTCACATCCGAAATGCCCATGGTCTTGCAACAACTGCTTCACAGCCTGTTCCATCTGGATTTTTCCAACAACACCAGATTTTGTGAACTGCACGTATGCAAATTCTCTTTGCAACATATGCTTCATTCCTCTAACCTCTCCCCCCCCCCCCCCCCCAACCACAACTTTTTCTAGCCCTTGTCCTCCACACATCTACCCCCTATCCCACTTCCACTTCAGCCCCACACATGCCTTCCATTCTGGTAACACACCTGCACATTCCTTTCCCTTTCTCTGCTCTCTCCTCTGCCGTTTGGCATCCACCTCCCTTTTCCCAGTACAGCCCCCCCAACACTGCACTTGGCAGCCCACTATCCTGTCCCCTACCATGTCCCTGCACCCTCCCACAGGCAGCTCCTGCATCTTCACCCATCCTTACAGTGCTATCCCTCCCCCTACTATTCCCACATCTTTTTTGTATCACTACCCATTCCAGTAAAGATCACTGCTTACTCCAGATGCAGTCACAGTCGGACCTTAGTGCCTGGGTGTGACTGTGGCCAAGTATTTGTGAATTATGCACATGTGAATGTGTGTGTTTTGTTATGTCTATGTCTGATAAAGAACTTAGTCCATTAACTAACAGTATCTAGCAGCCTTTTTTCAATGCGCCTGTCTGCTGCTTAATGCCTCCTGTATATTGTGAGTAGTAATCTATATTGTTGTTATAGCACAACAGGCAGTCAACATCCTGTTGGGTAATGTAGTTTGGTTTTCTGTTATATCTGTGAATAGCCAGATACCAGCATGCATGTCAGAAGAACAGGAGAGAAACGATGATGATGCAAGGCAGGAAGACCGCCTGTGAACAGGATTAAAATCCATGCCAGAGTCGAGAAAAAAGGCTGACCAAATGAAGCACCCAACACAAAAGAGGAAGCCAATGCCAACCTATGCAACAACAAAGTGCAACAAACTTTTGACACAATGCTGTCAGCAGGTCAAGTGTGAACCACAATCCAAATCAAGAACAACAAGGAAAACCAGTACCAAAGCAAAGTCATCGACAAGTAGTCAGTAGTAGAATAAAGATAGTAACGAATGCTATCAGACAAAGTATATGACTAACTGAGCAGTTAGGGTGTGGCAGTATTTACACCAGCCGCGAGGGACACTATTTTCCATATGTAGGTGGGACTGTATGATAAAGTGCTTAATCATTGTAGTGGTTTTAATTTCTTTTGAGTTGTTACCAACCTTAGTCCAGCATACAATACAGCGTACACTGGCATTTTTGCACTTTCCTGTGTGGTCTTCTAGTGCTGAGTTTTGTTTTGCGCGCAAGGAATATTGAACCACGAGTGTATGAGACGGGAAAGACTAGGGGGAGGGGGCTGGAGGCGGGGGGGGGGGGGGGGGGGGGGGTCTCTGGCATAGGAGACTTGGTCTTCCTTCAAAAGAGCATCATGTTGGTAAAAAACAGCTTGTTACTACAGAGGTATAGTCCATAAATTGTCAGGCAATATACACTGTACCTTTAGCTCTGTCTATTCTGAGATTACCTGTTTCTTGTTATGTAGATGTTGACCTGTTCAAAACATCTCTTACATGTTCATTGTAGCCCACAGAGCCTCAATTTCTTAGACAAATTGCTATTTATGTTTCATTGGAGTTCACTTGCTGGTGAGATTTTTCCTATCATTTTCTTACCATGAGAGTTGGGAATATGGAACAGTCAGTTTCTCTCTCTGAAGCACACTTAAAATTTATTAAGGAGAGTGTTATCATGAGTTCACAATAAAAACCCCTACCTAATAATTTAGTCACAATAATGTAAGGAAAACATAGATTGCCACTTAAAATAAAGATGACATGTTAGGTTGCAGACAGGCACAATTAAAAGACACTTACATATAAGTTTTCTGCCACAGTAAGTAGCACTCTATCACCCTTTTTCTTGTGTTGATGATTATCAACTGGAAGTTGTCATTCTTCAATTTAGTTACAAGGATAGACGCATAACAGAAAATGTAACATTTTCCTATTGACATCTAAAGCATAGAGGAAAATCAGCTGACAAACCAGTCATCTTGTCATGATGTATAATTCACTCACTTAAAATATAGAGTACACATTTGAATGGCTAAAGGATCACACATTGGTGCATTCTCTCACCAGTAAAGGGACAGTTTCCTGTTTGGTGGGGCATTAACATTACTTCCTGTTGCTTCAGTGGCCAGGAGGAGGATTGTAGAAGACAGATTGTAGCCTTAACTAGCTGTGACTTGTTATCCCTTACTTCTAGCCACTCTTCCTCCCATGGGCACATAGACATAGTTTGAGTGCTTAGCTAAAATAATACAAGTTCTCTTTGTAATTCAGTAACTTTTAAATTACTCTTGGCCTCTTTAACAACCACAATGCTGACTGATTCCAACCTCAGTCTAAGACAGATTTTCGTTTTGTTTTTAATAGGTGTTGCTGTGCATACCATGCATTCAGCACAATATTGCAGAACATCTGCTGATTTTTTTTTTTTTTTTTAAAAAGAGAGAGAGAAAAGAAAAGGCTGTGTTGGGGAATAAACTCTGTTATATGTGCTTGTTACAGTTACTTGAAAAACCCATTGTGATTTGATAAGCTGTAGTTTCTTGTGTAAAGATAATGAAAATACCTGTGGGAAACTGGTGTTTCAGTTTACTTACACAAAGTTACTTGCTCATTTTAATACCATTCACAAGGGAAGAAACTAACATCTGATGAGTTGCAGAAACATGTTGAGAAGCATCCGATGCCACACCCATGGAGGTGACCAGCAAAGTTATCTTGATAGAAGCACACCCTTGTGATGCACATTGTGAGCTATCTGCCACATGTCACATATCCAATCCATAGGCCACAATCTTGCTGGAATGTTAAAGAAGGATGGGGAGCAAGTTCTGGATTACAGTAGTTGCAGTCTCTTTACTGTCATGTTTCTTCCTACTCTTCTTTCCATGTCTTAGGTGTTCTCATTTAAGATCAGGGATATGGACAAACGTATTGAAGTCAGGGGAGCAACAGTATGAGATGGCAGAGATTGTCGTACGCTCAATAAGTGTATGAATGGCATTTCATGATAAGCTGCTCCCAGACTAAATCTGTTTCTCTTTAATCTCAACACAGAGGCTAAAACTTTACTCAAATGCCCTAACTAGTAACCTGATCCTGCCATAGTGGACAATATCAGTGGCTTTAATATCTGAATATCTTTCTGACCTGTAACTGAGTCAGGACTGGGCTAAAGCCTTGTCAAACACAAGTGGACACTCTCTGTCTATTCCCCCGGGTACAGCACTTTAATATGTTCTATGTACTATTTGTGCACTTCCTGAAGACTGAATTTAATGATACATGAATCAAATCTCAGCATTAACAGACCACTCAGAATGGTGACAACAATGACATTGTGCACTGCATTGTATGCTGGGCTAAGGATGGTATTGATTTGAAACAAGTGAATATCAGTCCAAAGTTGTACACAGTCTCACGACTTCTTTCGATTCCACTACTCCCATCAGCCATTATGCCAAGTATCTTCTTAGAGTGCATGAATAGTATCTAAGCCTTCTGCCGTGATGATTCTCATGTGTGGAAACCACATCAGTTTGTAATCTAAGGGGCTTTATCTCTCTCTCTCTCTCTCTCTCTCTCTCTCACACACACACACACACACACACACACACACACACACACACACACACACACACACACAAACGAAAATACTTTCCTTCATTCGGAGTTCAGATAATGTTTAAAATTAACACTACTGTTTTCCTGAAAGAAAAATTAAAAACCATTGGTATCAGCCTACTTCTCTGATCTCTTAATCTTTTCACAGCTACTAGGGCTAAGCGTCCTGCCTGCCTGACTGACTAACAGGGCTGAACGAATCATTTGCTCCACTGGTAGGTGGGAAGCACAGTGCAACAACTGCTGCAGGTTACACCTACTGTAAGCTAATCAGACATCCCACAGTGCATAGAATCACTCTTCAATATTACTCTTAACAAAATCAGTATCATTAGTTGCAGTTGCTGATAGCCACAAAAGAGAACTTCAAAACTAATCCAAGCTTTCTGTTAATTTTATCCTCAGCTGGGAAAAATTTATATTAGGAGAATGACAAGACCGTTTTTATTTGTGACTGGAAATTTCTGTAACTTGAGATTCATGCTACCAATATATGTGCCTATAACATAATATAATGCCACTAATATTGGACAAATAGATGTCAGGTATATAGTTTTAAGGTGAACAGTTCCTAGTGAAGGTACCAAAACTCAGAGCATCTTCTGTTCTGTGTACCAGTGAGTGTTCCTTAGAAATGCTTGTATCTGCTGCGCTGTCTGCCTTTTGCAATGCGTAGTACATCAGTTCTATAGGATAATTCATACCCCTTCATATTATATATATATATATATGTATATCATATGTACTTCATAGACTAGGAAATCAAATTACATTTATTTGACCATACACACAGTTTTCTGTCTTGAGAAACTGCACTTATCTGCTGCACTGTTCCCCTTTAGTAACACTGATTGGCCAATTGATTAGGATAAATCACGCCCTCCAGATTATATATATGTTTGTGTCATTTGTCTTGTATACATTAGGAAATCAAAATATATCTATTAAATTGACTCATAAGCAGAAAGAAACCAGGGGCACGTGAAAGCTGTAGCACTTTCTGAAGAAGAGCAGATAATGATAGAATGGGCATGAATTTTGAAATGCGGACAACAGCAAGTCTCCATTCTATTTGTGCACATTTATCTGTTCCCACAGCCAGGAATACACAAATGGCTTTAGCCATCAGGCCTTCCTACTCACCAAGTGTAAATGAATGCCTGCAGCCATTTGGACATTCTACCAGCCGGGCGTACATGTTCGCCCGTAGCCCTCTGGGAAAAGGGTTAATAATGAGCCTCAACTGACTGGTGGTGGTTACAAAGTTGTTGATGGAGCAGGAAATAGCAAAATCATCCACAAATAGTGAACACTGCACAGAAGTCCTCACCACAGACTTTATAGAATTAATCACTACAGCAAATGAACTGGAAGGATGGTCTTGTGAAGTGGAGTTGACCTTGGAACCCCCACTTGCTGAGCTATTGTCAGGTGTAGGAGTCCAAGTAGCATCATACACTTCCCATTTTCAGTGTTGCCTGCCCACAATGGTATCAGAGTCAATAGCCAAATTATATCTTCCAAATGTACATTGTAACAGTTTCATTATGAGAAAATGTGAACTCCCATGAATCCCACTCTCCTGCGCATTCACTTAAACCTCTTCTTAAGGAATGCAGTTAAAACTTGTATTCATTTAAACCATGACTATGAAGAAAATTTACTTCCTTATATATGTCAGTAGCATAAAAATATGCACTGTCACTTATTCTACTATTTTAAACAATCACTTAAACTGTTTTTGGCATAATGCAGGCTTTAATACTGCATGCAAGTAATTGTTCTTGTGAAATAAACCAATGTCTGTGCAATGTGATGTATAAATGTTAATGTACTACTGTAATTGCATCAATTGACTTGTCCTATATTACTTGTACACTGGCTGTATAATATGTAATCAACAGGACCAAATAAATAAATAAAATAAAAAATAAATAAATAAAAGCATCTGCAAAGCTTCTTTGTCTCTAGGAACCTGGTTAATCCACTTAAGAGTCTTCACTGTGCAGCTAATAACGACAGCACTCCAATAACTACTTGGGTAGTATGGTCACTTGCCGGTTTCAGGAAAAAAGCAGAAATTTTCCTACCAGGAAGAGTATTTGGAGCTCTGAACAGAGCAGACTCTAGCTATAATATAGATAATGAGCCTTTGTACTCTTCTTCATTGTTAGAATCTCTTTGCAGTTATGCAAATTTTGATCCAGAGTGACGATCACACAAGCATAATGTTCTGCCATTGGCGAAGCAATGTGTGCATTACTTCTGTGTAGGCTCCCATCTCGATGCAGCTGATATTTGAGATATATATATATAGCATGTTAGAAATCCTCTTAACACATTCAGGGCACAACACTGCCCAGATTCGCAGCTGATACTGCAGACCATTGGCGGCCACACACTGCACTATATTTAGTATGGTATATAGTGCAGGACTGTGCATTAACGTTTTTTTTTTTGCTCTCCCCCCCCCCCCCCCCCCCCCCCCCATCCCTTAACTGAGTTCATGCCATTGTGCATGAAACCATGTTCAGTATCTTGTTCAATGCTTTCAATTTTGTTTTTGCAACTTTACCTTCAACTGAGTGTTTATTGCTAATTGTTATGAAATTTTAATGTCACTCTACATCCATTATAAAGTTGACTGGTAACTTATATTTTTGTATGAACAGTGAGATTTACATTATCATATAATATGAGAAATGGTTTTAGCTCAAATGGATCCCATACCATCAACAAGTGGGATGGCACGACATTGTAAGTGTCAGACAACTGGTTTCACTGAAGGAGAGTTACTAAGCATGTTGGAAGAATCTGATTTTGAAGTTAGTGATCCAGCATTATCGGAGTTTTCTGATGAAGAAGATGCATTTGTGGATACAACTGATAGTGACAGCAGTGATGATGAGAATGACTACATTGGTGATGGTGATGGCAATTGACTGCAAGAAATCTACAACAGGTAGAACTGTAAGAAGCCACAACTGTGACCCCAGGGCTAAACTGACAATAACCGCATTTACAGGCCACATTCATCTACAGTATATATTTCATCAACAAACTGTATGTGACTCACTGTATTAAAAACACACCAGCCAACGGTATACTAGCAGCTGGCAGGCACACTGTGTCAGATGAACACCTCCGCCGTGTCCACAAGCAGCCTTATTGCAGTGTCCACCAGCAGCCTTATGGCAGTGAGTGTATTAATTGATTCCCATACTTTGGCAGAATTAATTTTTCAGTTATAATGTTGACTGCCATGATCCTCCCAGCAGATGCAACAGAGGTTCATGCCCGACACCGTATGTCCACAGGTGGCCAACACCCCACTATATTTAGTACAGTCTCTAGTGTACTATTGCGCATTAATTAATATTTCTCGATTGGGTTGACGCCAGCATACGGGAAATCAGTTAAATTTTCTTGTTCAACATTTTGAACTTTGTTTCTTGCATCTTTACACACCATTGAAAGATGTGATGTATTAAATGGAGAGGAGTGTCTGGCCACCTATGGGCATACAGCATCTGACAGTGGCATCACGACTGCCAGTGAGTTAATAGAACTCATTGACTACGGCCAATAAGTTATCTTATCCTCCTTAATTATTTGACATGATTCTGTCCTCTTAACAGGTAAAGCTGAGAGGTTTTCAGCAGTTGGTCTTCATTTGAAAATTCGCAGCATAACCTACCTAACTGACTCTGACTGCCAGGCAGCAATTATCAGTCACCCTCTGTGCATTAACATCCCACAGAAGGAAGAGTGGTTTGTCCACAGACTCAACTGGTGGAAGGTACAGGGAGAATTGCAACAACATGTCAGAACGTTAAGACGAAAATGGAGTTAAAAGTGCCAACATGTTAAGCCCAATTGACGGGAGAAAAAAAAGAGCTAAGAACAGGGACTTCCCTTGAAGAAAGGTCCACAAAATGCGTTGCAGAGACAACGCAGGTTCTCAAATAAAGATTAAATGTCCTTCGCCATATTGCTACAACAGATAAAAAGTAAAACACAGGTGACAGCCCGTGCATCATTCATTAAAACAGCCACTAACTCAGGCAGCAAACATACATCATAACATAAGTGGTTTAAAAAAGTGCATACAGTCAGGAAATGGCAAACCCTCAAAGGTTGATGACAATGAGCACAAAGTGGTGGGGGATCACCAGTTAACAAATGGCAATGGCTAAAATGACAGTGCCCCCTATGCAACCTATCTAAAATGATCTCCTAGCAGTTAGAGGGCCAAGAGGAGGTCAGCCAAGCCGCTGGGAGATGAGATGCTTTGTTCCCCAGAGGTTGTACCTATGAAGGTAAGACTAGTGGTGATGCTCAAGTGACACCACCTGCTGACAGACAGCGCCACAGAGATCATCGGAAGGAATGGAAAACTCACAGGCCAAGGTCGAAGGATTGCAGCCTTGGCAGCAGCGTCAGCAGCCTCACTTCCCTTCAGAACGATGTGACCACAAATGTCACAGTGGCTCCATCAAGAATGAGCAAGTGGAAGACTTCTTGGACCTGATGCACTAAGGGATGGACTGTGTACAGCACACAAAGGCTCTGAAGGGCACTGAGAGAATTGGAGCAGGTGACACCATTGAAAAGCCTGTGTCGACAGATGTACTGTGTGGCCTGATAGAGGGTGAAGATCTCTGCTGTAAATACTGAGCAGTGTTCCGGAAGCCGATACCAAAAATTGACGGTGCCACTGACAAACGCACACCCAACACCATGGCCAGTCTGAGAGCTATCAGTGTACACAAAGGTACTATTGTTAAGTGCCATGCAAACAACATAGCAAATCTGGAGTGGTTTCCTTAGGAAGCAAATGTTAACATGGGCCACCATATGAAGCCAAGTTGGTGAAAGGTTTCACATCCACTGGGAAAGTGGCAGGGAGTGTGAAGTTAAGCTGCTGGAGCAACAGCCAAAAGCGAATTCCGGGAGATAACAGACAAGAAGGACATTCCCCATATTGGCAGTCAAAGGAGTCATCAAAGAAGGAGACTTAGAGTGGGTGGCTAGGCATGGCAGATGAACAGCATGAGTATCTGCTGAGTAGAACATCATGCCAGTATGACAGCAACAGTTCAGAAGCTTCTGTATGGAGACTCTCAAGTGGGCTAGTGTAAAAGGAGCCAGTGGTCAAACGGATTCTATGATGGTGGATCATATTTAGATGGCATAAGATGGATTAATGTGCAGTTACATAAACAAAATACCAACAGTCTAGTTTCAAACGAGCAAGGGGTCAGTACAAACAGAGGAGGGCGACCTGATCTGCTCCCCAGAAAGTACTGCTTAGGATACGTAGGATACTGAGGCACCGCATACAACAGGTGGGCAGGTAAGACACGTGGGAAGGCCAAGAAAGCTCCCTATCAAGCATGAGCCCAAGGAATCTCATAGTTTCAGCAAATGGAAGAGCAACAGGCCCAAAATGTAAAGACGTTGGAAGATGCCCATTGTGCCACCAGAAATTCCCATAAACAGTTTTGTCAGTGGAAAAGGAAAAGCCATTCTCAATGCTCCAAAAGTAAAGATGATATAGACATCATTGAAGATTGTGCTCAAGGAAGCAAGTCCATGAAGAACTGCAACAGATTGCAAAATCATCGACGAAAGGGGAGCCAGAGATGCCCACTGGTAGACAGGCCATAATAGGGTTTATAGCTACAGTAAAGAGGATGAAGCTCAGGACAGAGCCCTGAGATACCCCGTTTTCCCAGATATAGGTGTCCAGCAAGGCAGACCCTCATGGACCTTGAAAACTCTGTCTTAAAGTCCTGAAGCAAACAGGGCAGGCAGCCTCAGAAGCCCTATGTGTAGACAGTACGGATGGTATCAGTCCTCTAATAGGTGTCGTAGGCTTTATCCAAATCAGGAAACAGCCACAGTCTGGTATTTCTGCAGAAAACCATTGATGACATGGGCTGACAATGTGACAAGATGGCCAACTGTAGTACGGCTTGCTCTATATCCCCATTGTGCAGTGGTAACTAAATTGCAAGACTCGAGCCACTATACCAGCCGGATATGAATCACACATTTCATCACCTTGCAAACATAGCTGGTGAGAGAAATGGAAGGAAGGTCTTTGTTCTTGCCAGGATTACATATGGGTATGACAGCAGATTCACGCCAGCATCTGGGAAACATGCCATCTGCCAAGATGTGATTGTACGTATGAAGGAGAAAGTACTTGCCCGCAAGAGAAAAGTGTTGCAACATCTGATTGTCAACATTGTCTGGCCCTGTGGCGGAAGACTGGGATGAAGTGAGAGCTTGATCTAGCTCCCGCATAGTAAAGGCGGCATTGTAGCATTCATGATTCTGAGAAAATAGGGGTATCACCCAAGCCTCCTCCACTCGTTCCTGATGGAGGAAGGCAGACCGATAGTGGGTAGAGCCCGAAATCCCCACAAAATAGTGTCTTAAGGTGTTGGAGATAGCAATAGGGTCTGCAATGACATCATCAGCTATGGTCAGATCGGTAATTTGGGAATGGACCTCGGTCCCAGAGATCCACCGAAGGTTAGCCCACATGACAGAAGAGGGAGTGGAACTGTTAAAGAAGTAGTAAATGAAATCCAGCTAGCTTTTTCCCTGTCTTGAAGAATGCAACAACACTGTGTGCGCAATGAATACAGTTCGCCATTGTAAGAAGACAGTTAAAAACATGGAGATGGTGTCTTCAAATGCAAATTGCATCATGGCACACCTCAGTCCACCAAGGGAATGGGATACAGCGCGGTAAAGATGAAGTGCAAGGAATGAAACATTCTGCAGTGGTAATAAGGTTAATGTTTGTAACGTATTATGCCTGATCATCACAACTGGGGAAATATTGTTCAGCAGAGGTTGCTAGGGAAGAGTAAAGCCTCCAGTCAGCCTTAGAAAACTACCAGTTGGGGTTACACGTAGGTGGAGTAGGAGTCAGCAAACGGATAGCACACGGGAAATAGTCGCTCGAGTACATGTCAGGGAGAATAGACCATGTGAGATGACAGACAAGCTGGGCAGTGCAGAATGAGAAATCAAAATGGGAATAGGTGTTCGTGGAGTCTGAAAGGGATGTGAGTGCTCGTGTTAAGACAGATGAGGTTGAGTTGATTGAGAAGTTATGCCAAGAGGTCACCTCTCGGACAGTTTCTGGAAGAGCCCCAAAGGGGATGGTTTGCATTAAAGTCACCAAGCAGTATAAAGGGATGAGGGAGTTGATCAATGAGCTGGAGGAAGTCTTCCTGGTGAAACTGAATCACAGCAGGATGTAGACATTACAAAGAGAAAAGGTGAAGTGAGGAAGGAAAATACGGACTGCAAAAGCTTGCAGCCAGGTGTTCAGTGAGATGGTTTGGCTATGAGTATCATCCTGAATGAGCAGCATGACTCCCCCATGAGATGAAATATCAACCTCGAGCAGAAGGTCAAAACGGACCAGAAGAAAATGTGAGAGGTCAAAGCAGTCACGAGGATGCATTTTGTTTCTTGGCAGCAGAAAACAAGTGGACACTGAGATTCCAAGAGCAGCCGTAATTTCTCCTTGTTGGATCTAATGCCACAAACATTCCATTTGAGGAGAGTCATGATGGGTAAAGGGCAGGAGGAAAAAAATGAATAGTCATCACCTCAGCAGCTGCCGAGTGCCAGCCTTCGAAGACTCACTGCCTCAGGGCACAGAGGCTGGACAATCTTGAACAATGAGATTAACAGGCGCATCAGCACTCTCACTGGGTTGGCCTACAGATTCCAGTGCAGAAAAATGGTTCGGGGTGTGCACCACCAAAATGCTGGTTGCCTGCATGTGGGCATCATGCGATGACACCATGAAAGAGGATCTCCAAGTCAGCGAATGAGAAGACTATTTGCCTTTGTTTGATTTCTTGGAGCCTTTGCAGGTGGCAGATGAAGACTCATATGTTTGTTGGCTGGAGGGACTTAAAAAGTCTTCATGGGAGTATTCATTCTGTCCTTTCCAGCCTGCCAGTTGCGCAGCAGGTGATTTTTCCGCCAGACACGAAGATGTGGTGACTTGCTGCACAGCTGGAGGAGGAGGAGATGGGGTGCTTCCATGACACTGGGCAATTTTACAACCATGATGCTGAATTTGAGGTTACAAGTCAGAGTGGCTGTGACCTTCATAGAGTGAGATGTAGCAAGAACAGTACTGTAAGTACCACATGGTAAAACACAGAGCTTTCTAGCAGCCAACAACTTCCGAGCAGCAGGGTAAGACACTTTTTCCTTCACCTGGATGGCCCGCTCATTGAGATACAAAGGACAATCTTAGGATGAGGCTGATTTGTCTCCATTGCAACCGATATAGCAGGGAGGTGAAGACGGGAAATCGCCCTCATGAGCATCCCTACCCATATAACACATTTGACAGTGTTTTGACAGGACATTTGAGTGTGGTTGTAATGTTGACACTAGTAGCAGCGCATGGGGTTTGGAATGTACGGTTGGACTGTGATGACTTCATAGACTGCTTTGATCTTTGATGGAAGTGTTACTCTATCAAACATGAGAAAAAGACTGTATACAGACAATAAGGTTGAATCAACCTTTCTCATTACCCAATGGACTGTAGCAATGCTCTGATCAGAGAGAGGCAAGTTTCTATTTCTCCCTTAGTCAGACCCATCAAGCAGCCTAGTGTAAATAACACCATGTGAGGAATTCAGCGTTCGATGGGCCTCAACATGAATGGGATAGGTGGAGTAGTGAAGCAGCAAGCATTTGTTGGACTTGCGAATCACAATTCGTCTCCAAAACCAAAGCACCATTACACAAACGAGACCAGGATTTCACAGGACTGGATTGGCAACTGCCTCAACACCTTTCTGAATTATAAATGGATTAACCACACCAAAGGCCTGAACTTCTTCAGTATGTGAAACCATGAGGAACCGATGTGCAGCTGATAGTGTCTTGGAATCTTTATCCTCATTCCATTTACATTCAGTAGACAGACTGAGATGGTGATTGATTCATTGTGAGAAAAATCCCCCACAATTGCCAGCATCTCTGATGGTGTGCTCCTTCCAACATGGGGGGGGGGGGGGGGGGGCACCATCAGCAGAGGGGGTCTCACCCACCATAGGTGATTATTCACACTTCAGGTCACATCTCTCGAACTCCTGACAGAGGGACCAGTTGACCATAGGTAATAGTTCACACCTCAGGTCACATCTACCGAACTCTGACATAGGGACCAATTGGCAATCTGGGAAGGTAACAGCTCAGGCACTCACCCCTCCCTGGTCCTGGCCTGTACCAGAGAGTATGTACGAACCCTACATGTCGATCCAGGGCTGGGAATTACGCATTACCCAGTGATCCATTATGCATCACACACGTGGGCTGGCCTTCAGGAGTGCACAGGGAGTAAGAAGAAACAAAGAGAAACCTCAAATGTTGAAGGGGAGGAAGGATAGGAGATGGAGAATGAAGAAAGAAAGAAGGTAAGAAAGAGAGAAACAACAGTGGAGGGACTGTTCTGATATCAGGATACTGAAAATTCAGAACACATTCCCAAAAATATCTCAGGTATGTTACCTAGGGAGAGGAAAAAGAACAGCAGAAGGATAGACAAGCTGCATGGAAGGGGAAAGGTGCTGCAAAGGCTGGGGCTCCATGGTAGCCAAGCAGGAACTCACCCTAGAGTGTGAGCCCCTGGGAGAGGGGGGGGGGGGGGGGGGGGTTCAGTAAGAATACTGTCAGCTTTCTCTTGTTATATACTGGGATTTCTATTACTTGCAAAACAGTGAGAGAGAAACAGTTAAGGCACACTGTTAATCATGATTTAGCTCTCTCACTAGCGTGGTCATCCTTGTGGAGGGTGAAGTCCCTTATCACGCTGGCATCACGGAGTTTGCAATGGGTCTCCTACGGACACAAAGAGGATCTACCTGTGTCAGGTCAACAAGGGTCCCAAGCTTTTAATACCATTTATGTTTCACTGTGAAATTAGCACAATATTTCTGGTAAGGGTTACTTTGGTTTGCTACTTTACTTTCTGCCTAATTGATGCAACTGTGGTAACAGGAACAAGGTTTGACAAACTTTTTGGTGATCCCTGCAGGATTATTCATAAGTAGCTCAGGTGTTTCAGAAGACAACTGTGAGGAAACTACAATACAAACAGAAAAAGACACATATCAGTTGATAATGCATCTCGCCAAATTTCGATTCATAATATGTTCCTTGGTGTAGTCGCACTTGGGAGCAGGGGTGCCAGAACGTGTAGACATATTCCCGCTCCATACTGTTGCATCAAATTTATTTTACACCTGCAGATAGGCATCCCTATGAACAGATTTGCAAAGTGGGCTGCTGTTGCATTTTCCTGGGCTATTCAGGACAATGACTTCAATGAACTGCATACACATTCGCCATGTAACAAATGTTGCCCATATTGAGCACCCGCAAAGCGAGTTAAATATTGGAGATTGCTCTGTTCATTGACATGTGTCTACTTTCTGTATGCCTTGTAGTTTTTGTGCAGTCACCTTCTGAAACCACAGAGGAACTGTATACCTCAATCCCACTAGTATCACTTGAGCTGATTTCAGTGACACCAATGTTCTGCTATCAGATGGCTGTTAACGAGATCTCTTTGGTATGTGGCTCACTTTTTCAACAGTCTTAACCTCTTGTGAGGTAGATAGAGAACTTCTAGAGAAGCACATATCGTTCTTACCTCTTTGTGGTAATGAATGACTTTGCAAGCTATTTGATTTTACTGTAGTTGATGCCTGCTTGGAGGAGTCTGTGACCTTGTCAATAAGAACCTTTGTTTGCATGTGTAGAGGGACACCACTTAACCCTCCAGCAGGCGCACCATTTTTTATAACATGACTGGGTTTGCAGCATACCTTATACACATGAAAAGAATAGCTGCCTTTAAGTTACTGAGGTAAACACACATGACCAAAATTGCAGTTTAATCTTAGTTTAATTAAACAATGATACAATAAACTTAGATTATATGAGCTTTACCACTATTTGATTAAACAATAATACAATAAACTTTCACTATACTAATATGTTGTCGCGTACAAGTGTTAACACAATAACAACCCACTGAGAGCATTAACCCTTTTAGTGCCAAATACGATCTGATCGTGATCCAGATTTTCGGCGAAAAATGCCAGTAACGATCTGATCGTGATGCCTTTCTCATTCATTTTTTCCACGCTTGAAGGCAAAGTTGTTAGTATTTCCTAGCGAATGAGAAAGGCATCACGATCAGATCGTTACTGGCATTTTTCGCCGAAAATCTGGATCACGATCAGATCGTATTTGGCACTAAAAGGGTTAAACAGTGTAGTTACATCAGATCCCGCCCAACTGCTTATTCGACTGCTAATTATCTCTTAAACAACTGTCTCATTGTGGGATTGTGCCGCTAGCTCGGAATTGGATCATTTTCTTGCATGGACTGTAAATTTTTTTCTCACCTAACTCGCTTTTTATTTTGTATTATTGCTGCTCATTTTAGTGTATGTTAGCTGAAGCAATAATGAATGAATAGGTACTGGCGTTCAATTGTAAAACAATAATGGAATGGTACAAGACAATGTTATTTGTGGTTGGTGCACTTTACACACAGGCGCACCCACTCAAGAGTTAATACTAATTTTGAAAGAATCTGTATTAACGAATTCACTTTGGATAACGATTTCCTGACTGCTGAAGTGACAGACAATCAGAAGTTCAGCTGTTGCACTTTATACAAATTATTTGCATCTGGGTACAACATTCGGTAATTTCAGTTTGTTTCATTTTAATCATTGATATAGAGTGGAGTACACGTTGAACAGACAACAATGCTCACCAGATAATTAATACAACACAGTGGCACGATATGCATTTAGCTCCAGCTTCATGTATAGATTTAATGCATTTCCTCTAAGCTGCCAGTCAATTGCATGCCATGAAGGTAGGGTCAAAATGTTGGTATTTATAGCAGCTGATGGCATAGGAATGCACAGACACATTTCAACAAGAAGTCCAACATATTTTGGTAGCATCTACAAAATTGGACGAAAGTAAGAAGGTAACCATATTTCCCAGTACCCCATTCACTAGTTTCGTTCTATTCCTGACACTCCTTGCTCCATCATTTATCTTTAAGCATATTAATGTTGATTGACATTAAACCATAGCCTTCACTGTCATTTAAAGGTCTTATATTTTTCATGTTGTATGACGGTACCCTCCACAAGTGTTTGCTACAGTGTGTATGATGCCAGACACGCTGACACCATTTCAGCCAGTAAAGAATCATTATGTTGATCCAGTCATAGCCCCTAATACCTGAGAAAGACTAAGACAACTGAAGACACTACTATTCTAGTGATCTGGGTAGTTAAGTCAATATTGTCATTCCCTGCTATACACAATGTTCTTCCATCAAATCTCGTGGTGGCTGTTGAAATGTAGCGGGAGGGGGGGGGGGGGGGGGGGGGGGGCAGGGGGGGAGATGTCTCTCTCTCTCTCTCTCTCTCTCTCTCTCTCTCTCTCTGTGTGTGTGTGTGTGTGTGTGTGTGTGTGTGTGTGTGTGTGTGTGTGTGTGTGTGTGTTGGAAAAAAACACATTCTGGAGCTTTTCAAATAATCAGGATCACTGACTTTTGCAGTTCATAATCTGCAGATGCTAGAGGCAAAAAAATCAATAACTTAACATAATTTGAACATTATGACAAGCTAAAATTGCTAACAAATATATATTAATAATTTTTATTCATGTAGAATGTGCTGGGTTAAATCAGCTTTTAATAATAATGCTTTCACTGACTAAATGAATGTCATAAAAACATCATGTGGTACTTATCCACTATCAGCTTTAAGAGAACTCTTTAATGAACTATTTAAAGCTGACCTCAACTCTAATCTTGGTTCCCATGGATTTCTTTTATTTACAAATTATGGCATATGTTGTGTGTACAGACAAAAGAATTACTTCCTGTTGTTAATTTAAGTATGTCTAACATTTATGTACACTCATCTCTAAGAGTTTAGCATATAGTCTCTTATAGAAATTAAATATGTTTTATGTAACTCACTAAATGCCATGTCTTTTTTTGTGGGGAGGGGGGGGGGGGGGGGGGGAGGGTTGAACAGCTCACAGCATGGTGAAATGGTTTTGTAGGTGCTGAGGACCTACATCAGTATGGCTGGAAAGACATTTCAGTTGCAATTCTCCTGCCCAATGCCACTGCACCAGGAAAATGCGCTATGAGAACTCGCCTTATGACCTAGGAAAATACTTAATTTTAGAAAAAAAGAAAAGTTACATAAAAAAGCCAGTCAAGGAGTCAGCTCCCTGACAGACAACAAGTCCGCTATTTTTATGCCTGTCTCACCTCCCCTCACGCAGACACACTATGGTACTGTACATTTTTAGATGCAACAGTCAGAAGACGTGCTTTGCTGGCAGATGTAGAGTTACCAAAGTAGTAGCATAATATGTTTGGTTTTCAATGAAGACACAGCATTGCAGCACATAATAATAATAATAATAATAATAATAATAATAATAATAATAATAATAATAGAAGGCTTTCCAAGCATAACTAGGGACTGGCCAAAAAACAAAAACTTTCTAATTCATATGTTACTGTTTTTCTTCTTTATCCGCCAGGCCTCAACCTCCGCTAATTTCAAGTTGCCGCCGTTCATACCTCACCTGCCTTTCAACAACATCTTTGCCTTGGTACTTCTGCCTCGACTGACATCTCTGCCGAAACTCTATGCCTTTACAAATGTCTGCTTGTGTCTGTGTGTGTGTGTGTGTGTGTGTGTGTGTGTGACTGAGTGGATGCCTGTCCTTTTTTCCCCCTAAGGTAAGTCTTTCCGCTCCCGGGACTGGAATGACTCCTTACCCTCTCCCTTAAAACCCACATCCTTTCGTCTTTCCCTCTCCTTCCCTCTTTCCTGATGAAGCAACCATTTGTTGCGAAAGCTTGAATTTTTGTGTGTGTCTATACCCGTCCTTTGTGTATATTTGTGTGTCTTTCGACCTGCCAGCGCTTTCGTTCGGTAAGTCACATCATCTTTCTTTTTTGATATATATATATAAAAAACAAAGATGTGTGACTTACCAAATGAAAGTGCTGGCGGGTCGACAGAGACACAAACAAACACAAATATATATATATATATATATATATATATATATATATATATATATATATATAAATGTGACTTACCAAACGAAAGCGCTGGCAGGTCGATAGACACACAAACATACACACAAAATTCTAGCTTTCGCAACCAACGGTTGCTTCGTCAGGAAAGAGGGAAGGAGAGGGAAAGACGAAAGGATGTGGGTTTTAAGGGAGAGGGTAAGGAGTCATCCCAATCCCGGGAGCGGGAAGACTTACCTTAGGGGGAAAAAAGGACGGGTATGCGCTCACACACACACACATACACACACACACACACACACACACACACACACACACACACACACACACACACACACACATATATACAGACACAAGCAGACATATTCAAAGACACAGAGTTTTGGCAGAGATGTCAGTCGAGGCGGAAGTTCAGAGGCAAAGATGTTGTTGAATGACAGGTGAGGTATGAGTGGCGGCAACTTGAAATTAGCAGAGATTGAGGCCTGGTGGGTAACGGGAAGAGAGGATATATCGAAGAGCAAGTTCCCATCTCCGGAGTTCGGATAGGTTGGTGTTAGTGGGAAGTATCCAGATAACCCGGACGGTGTAACACTGTGCCAAGATGTGCTGGCTGCGCACCAAGGCATGTTTAGCCACAGAGTGATCTTCATTACCAACAAACACTGTCTGGGGAGTTGGATCATTAGGAGTAGGATTAAGACACTATCCAAATTGAACCCTGCCTGGAACAGTTCCGTCCTCCGTCACAGTGGGACCCACCTCCTCTTCCTCAAATTCACCCTCTCCAAACCTTCCAGGAATTTCTAACTTCCAGCCTTGCCTCTCAATCCTTCTTAAAAAACCTTAATCCTACTCCCAACATCACCACTGCTGAAGCCCAGGCTATCCGTGATCTGAAGGCTGACCGATCCATCGTCATTCTTCCGGCGGACAAGGGTTCCATGACCGTGGTACTTGATCGTCGGGAGTATGTGGCTGAGGGACTGTGTCAGGTTTCAGACAACACCACATGCAAAGTTTGCCAAGGTAATCCCATTCCTGATGTCCAGGCGGAGCTTCAAGGAATCCTCAGAACCTTAGGCCCCCTGCAAAACCTTTCGCCTGACTCCATCAACCTCCTGACCCCACCGACACCCCGCACCCCTACCTTCTACCTTCTTCCTAAAATTCACAAACCCAATCATCCCGGCCGCCCCATTGTAGCTGGTTACCAAGCCCCCACAGAACGTATCTCTGCCTACATAGATCAACACCTTCAACCCATTACATGCAGTCTGCCATCCTTCATCAAAGACACCAACCACTTCCTTGAACGCCTGGAATCCTTATCCAATCTGTTTTCCCCAGAAACCATCCTTGTAACCATTGATGCCACTTCCTTATACACAAATATTCCGCACGTCCAGGGCCTCGCTGCGATGTAGCACTTCCTTTCACACCAATCACCTGCCACCCTACCTAAAACCTCTTTCCTCATAACCTTAGCCAGCTTCATCCTGACCCACAACTTCTTCACTTTTGAAGGCCAGACATATCAACAATTAAAGGGAACAGCCATGGGTACCAGGATGGCTCCCTCTTACACCAACCTATTCATGGGTCGCTTAGAGGAAGCCTTCTTGGTTACCCAGGCCTGCCAACCCAAAGTTTGGTACAGATTTATTGACGACATCTTCATGATCTGGACTCACAGTGAAGAAGAACTCCAGAATTTCCTCTCCAACCTCAACTCCTTTGGTTCCATCAGATTCACCTGGTCCTACTCCAAATCCCACGCCACTTTCCTCGACGTTGACCTCCATCTATCCAATGGCCAGCTTCACACGTCCGTCCACATCAAACCCACCAACAAGCAACAGTACCTCCATTATGACAGCTGCCACCCATTCCACATCAAACGGTCCCTTCCCTACAGCCTAGGTCTTCGTGGCAAATGAATCTGCTCCAGTCCGGAATCCCTGAACCATTACACAAACAACCTGACAACAGCTTTCGCATCCCGCAACTACCCTCCCGACCTGGTACAGAAGCAAATAACCAGAGCCACTTCCTCATCCCCTCAAACCCAGAACCTCCCACAGAAGAACCACAAAAGTGCCCCACTTGTGACAGGATACTTTCCGGGACTGGACCAGACTCTGAATGTGGCTCTCCAGCAGGGATACGACTTACTCAAATCATGCCCTGAAATGAGATCCATCCTTCATGAAATCCTCCCCACTCCACCAAGAGTGTCTTTCTGCCGTCCACCTAACCTTCGTAACCTGTTAGTTCATCCCCATGAAATCCCCAAACCACCTTCCCTACCCTCTGGTTCCTACCCTTGTAACCGCCCCCGGTGTAAACCTGTCCCATGCACCCTCCCACCACCACTTACTCCAGTCCTGTAACCCGGAAGGTGTACACGATCAAAGGCAGAGCCACGTGTGAAAGCACCCACGTGATTTACCAACTGACCTGCCTACACTGTGACGCATTCTATGTGGGAATGACCAGCAACAAACTGTCCATTCGCATGAATGGACACAGGCAGTGTTTGTTGGTAATGAAGATCACCCTGTGGCTAAACATGCCTTGGTGCATTGCCAGCACATCTCGGCACAGTGTTACACCATCCGGATTATCTGGATACTTCCCACTAACACCAAACTATCCGAACTTCGGAGATGGGAACTTGCTCTTCAATATATCCTCTCTTCCCGTTACCCACCAGGCCTCAATCTCTGCTAATTTCAAGTTGCCGCCACTCATACCTCACCTGTCATTCAACAACATCTTTGCCTCTGCACTTCCGCCTCGACTGACATCTCTGCCAAAACTCTGTGTCTTTGAATATGTGTGTGTGTGTGTGCGCGCGCGCGCACGCGCTAGTGTATACCCATCCTTTTTTCCCCTAAGGTAAGTCTTTCCGCTCCCGGGATTGGGATGACTCCTTACCCTCTCCCTTAAAACCCACATCCTTTAGTCTTTCCCTCTCCTTCCCTCTTTCCTGACGAAGCAACCGTTGGTTGCGAAAGCTAGAATTTTGTGTGTATGTTTGTGTTTTGTTGTGTGTCTATCGACCTGCCAGCGCTTTCGTTTGGTAAGTCACATCATCATTGTTTTTAGATATATTTTTCCCACGTGGCATGTGTGTATGTGTGTTTTTGACAAAGGTCTTGCTGGCTGAAAGCTTTATTTGTGACAGTCTTTTTGCTGTGCCTATCTCCGCCATATGGTGAGTGGCAACTTTCCTTTTCATATATAATTCCATCCTGGTTTTCCATTGTTTGATTTTATTTTGATAATCATCATTATAAATCTATGACACTCAGGTCAAGAAGAAGGAAAAAAAGAAACGTGTGAATACAGGATCATAAGTAGGTCAAAAATGGAAAATGTTTTCACTGAATAAATACTGAAAGGGAAACAATTAGTAAATGACTATAATGAGAACAGTAATAGATAAAAGGTAATGCTTTTTAATAACAATCATAAAAATGTTGTCTTATAGTGTAAAAGCAAACTGACAGATTGATGCAGTATAAAAGTGAGTGACAAACTAGATTATAGTTGTATGTTACTTAAGCCTCTAAAACTGTCCAAGGTTTGTCTAGTTTACGAATCAGATATTCTAGTTGACTGCGATACACTATTGGCCACTTCCTTCTGCCATCTCAACTCCTTATTTGCACTAGTAAGTTTCAGCAAGTTAAAGAAAAAGGGGGCACTACGTTGTAATGCTAATATCACAGTTTTTCTTGTTCATTACAAAATATACCATAGTACTAAAATGACTTTGTATCAGACTCTTTTTTCAGAATGTTTATTTGTTGTCCACTGCAGAATTTATTACGGTATACTAAATAACTGTCTGCACAACCAATAATGTCCACATATAAAGTTGAGATCTCTGGGCTGTTGCTCCACGTAATATCCAGTAACACAAAAAAAAATCTTAACTTGAAACGACATCAAAAGTGCAACAAGAACAACTTACATTCCACTATAAACAAGGATTTTATATTTTTCACGAGTCTGTAAGAGGTAATCAAAGGCAAACTGAACAATAATCACAATTAAATCATCATTTATTACTTTCAAAATAATTTTTGAGTTCACCCAGTGCTTTACTTCTGTGGGATATTTTATTTTTCACATCTTTTGGCAATTCAGCATATGTTTTTTCATATCCATCTGGCTGGAAACAGGGATCCCAGCCAAAGTCTCTTGGTCCCCTAGGGCTCACTATTGTACCAAATGTCTTCCCTCTAAAAAGAATGACATCATCATTTTCACCTCCTGGTGAAAATGCAAATGTGCATACAGCATATGCAGTTTTATCTTCCCAACCAGCCAGGAGGCGGTGTAAACCTTCAGGTCCAAGTTTATCTAAAAACCATTTTATGTATGGTCCTAAAACATAAGAAAGTAGACAAAATTAATAGATTGATGATAAATTTGTACTGAAAGTTGGTACAACACAACATTTTCACAAAGGCACTGTTAAAATACTTAATCATGTGAGCAAATTATAAAAGCAGTCTGGAAAATCTGATTTTTTTTATTAAAAAATAACCATACCCACATGAGATTACAAGTCGGCCACAACACAAAATTTCTCTTTCTTGTTACTCAGTTTGATTTCCTTGCTACTAGGTTTATTGGTCATTTTAACAACTCCACAGAGCTCCTTAAAACAGTTTTACTTTAGTTTGATGGTAAGGCCATTAGGTGGGATCCATGAGCCAAGCAACAACGCAGGAAACGTATGTGGGACTGGGCTCTGGCTAGGGGTAAGGAGACTTTTCTGTATTGAAGCAGATGGAAGGAGCAAGGATCCATGGTATGGAAAATGCAAAAAATTATGTAAATAATGTACAATAACATCCGAAAAATTTCGCAAAAATACCCTCAAATACATGTGAAAATATAATACAAAGAATGAGATGGATGCAAATGGGGGAAACAAGATGAAATCTGAGGGAGTCGACAATAGCGAAACGCAAAAACTCGCTAAAATTGGTGAGAAGTCACAAGGATCAAAGTAAAGAATAACTAATAAAATGGTTAGCAGGTCTGAGGGTGGATACATGTGAAGAATGGGGACGGCAGATGGGACTGGATGGTGGAATTAGTGGGTGCGTACTGGGATAGAACAGAGAAAGTGTAGGGGGTGAAGAGGGGTTTGTAGGATGAGATACAATATCGTGTGGCACTGGAAAGGTGCAAGAGTAAACCCGTAAAAATACGTGAAATGACGCAGGGACAGAGATCAATTTGAAAGTATAGGATTAATTACATCAGCGGGAGTAAGGTGGGACATAAGATGCTGCACCAACAATCAGCGTGGCTTTGTAGCCACCTGTTGTACGCGGCAGAGACAGATGACACAGTGTCGCTCGTAAGTAGAGGGTGCAGTGCGGTTTGTAAGGCAAGAAGAGAAACACAGGAAAGACAAGAGAGAGGACGAACATTGAATATAGTGATGCAAAAGTAAATAGTAACAAAGGAAAACAACACTGGGTTAGATTTGAAGAAAAGACATCAGGCAAAAATCGAACAATGGAAAATCCAGGATGGAATGTAACAATATCATGAAAAGGAAAGTTGCTACTCAGGTTGGGTGGCAGGCACGGGTGAAGTGGGGTGGCGGGGAGGGGAAGTAGTGGCAAAGGAGAGAAGTACAGCCTAGCCACTCACGGTGGTCGCATCTGCGGTGACAAGCAGTTCTTCTTGAAATATACCGAGAGTCTGACTGAAACCTTCACTGAACGTAATTATCCTCCCAACCTTGTACAAAAACAAATCTCCCGTGCCTTATCTTTCCAGTCTCCCACCAGCTCCCAAGGCCCCACCATCCAGCCGCAGAGAAGCACTCCCCTCATAACTCAGTACCACCCAGGACTGGAGCAACTGAATTTCACTCTCGGCCAGCATTCAATTACCTCTTGTTGTGTCCCGAAATGAGAAAAGTCTTGCCCACTATCCTTCCCAACCCTCCCACAGTGGAATTCTGCCGTCCACAGATCCTACACAATGTACTCGTCCATTCTTACACAACCCCTGCTCCCAATCCCTTACCTTATGGCTCATACCCCTGTATTAGAGACCTAGATGCAAGATCTGTCCCATACATCCCCCCCCCCCCCACTACCTACTCCAGTCCAGTCACTAACATCACCTATACCATCAAAGGCAGGGCTACCTGTGAAACTAGTCATGTGGTCTACAAGCCAATCTGCAACCACTGTGCTGCATTCTATGTACGCATGACAACCAGCAAGCTGTCTGTCCGCATGAATGGCCACCAACAAACTGTGGCCAAGAGACAAGTGGACCACCCTGTTGCTGAACACGCTCCCAAACATGATATCCTTCATTTCGATGACTGCTTCATAGCCTGTGCCATATGGATCCTTCCCACCAACACCAGTTTTTCTTAACTGCGCAAGTGGGAACTTTCCCTGCAATAAAATCCTACGTTTTTGTAACCCTCCTGGCCTCAACCTTCATTAGTAGCTGCCCTCACCCATCCAGTGCCTTCCCTGCTCCCATTCCAGCACTATACAGCCATCATTCCACCACCACACCCAGTCTTTTTTTTATTTATTCTATATATAAAGATGATGTGACTTACCAAACGAAAGCGCTGGCACGTCGATAGACACACAAACATACACACAAAATAAAATTCTAGCTTTCGCAACCAACGGTTGCCTCGTCAGGAAAGAGGGAAGGAGAGGGAAAGACGAAAGGATTTGGGTTTTAAGGGAGAGGGTAAGGAGTCATTCCAATCCCGGGAGTGGAAGGACTTACCTTAGGGGAAAAAAAGGACGGGTATACACTCGCGCGCACACACACACACACACACACACATATCCATCCACACATATACAGACACAAGCAGACACATACAGAGGCAAAGAGTTTGGGCAGAGATGTCAGTCGAGGCGGAAGTGCAGAGGCAAAGATGTTCTTGAATGACAGGTGAGGTATGAGTGGCGGCAACTTGAAATTAGCGGAGATTGAGGCCTGGTGGATAACGGGAAGAGAGGATATATTGAAGAGCATGTTCCCATCTCCAGAATTCGGATAGGTTGGTGTTAGTGGGAAGTATCCAGATAACCCGGACGGTGTAACACTGTGCCAAGATGTATTGGCCGTGCACCAAGGCATGTTTAGCCACAGGGTGATCCTCATTACCAACAAACACTGTCTGCCTGTGTCCATTCATGCGAATGGACAGTTTGTTGCTGCTCATTTGGTAAGTCACATCATCTTTGGTCTATCGAGGTGCCAGCGCTTTCGTTTGGTAAGTCACATCATCTTTGTGGGAATGACCAGCACATATATATATATATAAAAATAGAGGGAAACATTCCACGTGGGAAAAAATATATCTAAAAATGGGTAACGGTTTCCCTGAGCACTGTTCTTTTGACCAATCCAGAAATGTAAAATTTACAGCCATTTCATGTCTATACAAAAGGCAGGTTCCAGTAATTAAAGCAGGAAACCTTGATATCACTAACAACGGTGTTTACTGGATCACAAAGATGCAGTTTACAGTAACTTCAGCTTTCTATTACTGCATTATTTTATCTGTTCCATGTACCTGAAAGTTTTTCTTAATATTAGTACTACAAAACACATGCAGTTGAAAGGATAAATGAAGATATACAGGTTCCTCACAATTTGGCAGTTATTCAGGACCTGTCAACAAACATGCAAAGAATGTGGAGAAATTACAGTATGAGACAAATATCATACATAATAACCAAACTACTGAAAAAAATTACCAGTAAAGGATAGAAATAACCCTCACTTATAATGAATCTTGCATTTTTTTATGGGTAATGAAAGTGTTTTACAAACCAGGTAGTCCACCCAAAGCATTGAAACACAGACAAGTATCCTCGATCATTACTGGACCTTTCACAATTGCTGCTGCTGCCTTGCACTTGTTTATGCATATTTCATCTACTTCACCTTGATACTCAGGCAAATCAATTTTCTGACTTGCAAGCTGTAATAATCAGAAGGTAAAGTAAATTAAAATTACTGTAAAAAGTGACAACAGATGTACAGTAACAGTAAGAATTCATTCTATAAATAAACTGCCTAACAGTAGATGCATTAGGTTACCTCTTTATTTTCTGGTTATACCATACATATTAATGGTGAATGTGGTATAAGCTATTGATCTACATACTGTATCTCAACAACTACTTTATTTCCCTGAGGAGTGGTGGTTTAAGTTGTCCTCATACAAGTATGCATAAAGAGGTGCATTTTAAGTTGTTGTTATTATGTTCAATGCTCACAACGCTGAGATAACTTGCGATGCGGTTCTTTATACTGAATGCCGTAATGCAATATACAATGCATATAACTAATATACCTAATCTGAATACGAGAAAGGGCAAGTTATATTCGAGGAATCATATGGCAGTACTGCAGTAGTAAAATACGAAGTCTTGAACGGCGGCATGTCAACAATAAGTGTAAAATTTCACAGCTCGGCAAACAAAATTTTGTTTGGAATGTCTGAATGAATTTTTATCAATCATTAAATTCGGAAACTAAAAAGGATGGGAATTATTTTGGATTCCGAACTGTCATGTGCGCTACTGAGTGGAAATCCCGATCATAAACCTCGCCTGATTAACTCTACATGCACTAACTAGGTACTGTACACCATAACCTAGTAAGCAAAATAATAGTTTCAACTTGCCTCGTACGGTAAACTTTTACCGAGAATTGCTACAACTTCCTCTAACTTCTTAGCGTTACCGGTAACAAACACTAATGAACGAGACATACTCTTGGACAACTGTCACCCAGTCTCCCGATCTGTAGGTTCTGTACTGCACAACAACCTAAATATGCGTACCGGTACGTACGAATATGTCGAAGTACAGATTTTAGTTTATTTGCTGAACTTAATAATTGTTTAATCTCATTATGACCAAGAGACGAACTACTGTCGTTACCTCAATGTGGAAATTTCGTTTTGTTTTAAATTGTATTCGTTTCACTTGCTTTCTGCTAGTGTTCACACATTTGTAATCGTTGTAGCGAGTACTTCTGTCACAGTAAAGACGAAATAAATGTGTCGGAAAGCATTTCTATAGTCTAACGCAAATAGTAATTCAGCAAAAAATATAATATTGTTCGAATGTGAATAAAATAAACAAATAAAATTCAAAAACGGAACATTTACCAGTAATTGTTAAAAAATACAGTTCGTAGCCGCAACAATTTATCATTCCATTGCTTTCTACATGTATAGACCAAATGATCTCTATATAGGCGTCACTGAATAGACCTTAATACTACAATAACATTTGAGCCCAAGGGTTTTGTCTCAAGCCACTCATTGACGTGGGGAGAAGTTGATTATCGAGGACCGCTGCTGCTACGTCGCCCGCCGTTTCTTCTCACGCGTTCTTTCGTAGATTCGTCTTTATTGGCGCCTGTAGTGATTCTTTGCCGTTTCTGTTCGCTGACCAAGAAGTCGTCGATGCCGCATGCAGATATTAACGAATTCGGAGAAGTGTCGCGACTTCGTTTGCCTTCGTCGCTCGCAGCTGGGACAACGAACAGTACGGCACCAGTCTCATTACTATCATCTAGCGAAATGCGGGAGTCAAATGCTGCCTCCGTTATCAGCAAACTGTTGTGTAGCCATCTCATTCACCATGAGTCCATCGACACTTGTTCTCAACCGTTCTCACATGACTGTAACCTGTTGTGTTGTAATTCATCTCAGTCTTCTTCTCATGACATCACTCATCATGATTTTGAAGCTCTTGATCATCCTCAGCATGCATGTACTTAACAGGAACATATCCCCCACCCCCCTTCCCTTTGCCACGTGCAAGAACAGGGACCACTCCGGCCCAGTGCCCATGGTGCAGCCCAGTAACCCATGCCCAAGAATAACAGGGCTCGAAGTCGGTTGGAAACGCAACAGTGTTAACAACACCAAGCTGGTAACCACCCAGCCTGGTAATGCTGCTCCTATCCCTTCCACCTCCCGTAGGAATTCCGCCAAGTAGTTGAAGGATATAGATACCCCCTACTCCTAGGACTCCAGGAATCATAAGAGGCAATTAAATGCCACTAATTCTGAAACAACAGATGCCATGGCTCCCGATTACAAATGATATGCTTTGGGTATTGACGAAGTGTTGAAGATGGCTTTTCCCAAGTGCTCCTTGCTCCCACGTGATGACAGAGAAGATTATGTCGTCTACATGGAGGAATACTATGAGAGCATGGTCCCAAACCAGACCAGATTTGTGGGCATCCCAGTGAATGTCACCGAAGCTCCTATTTCACTAAAACCACATTGTACACAACCAACACCTCATGTGCTGCCAATCATTGTCTATGACTCAGTCAAACGCATCAATGAATCCAGGGCCCTTTCATTGGCAAATTTACACGCCAATACAGGATAGAAAGCATCAAGAATGAATTCAAAAAGCCCGCCAACTATCAACTTATGCTTAGACCTCTGCAGGCAAGGAAAATTCTGGATCATACTTAAGAGTTAGATCCAAAAAAGATATTGAAGATGGTCGTGCAAAATATGCTGCCCAACACACCACGCTCTGAGGTCAATGAGGCCCTTGAAGGTAAGGGCTACAATGTACAGTTTGTCATTATAATGCATTAGGATTAGCATTATGAGAAGAGAAATCTTGCTGAAGACAAGATGCCCCTTTTTGTGGTGACTCTAGTCAGCAACAATCATCATTGAGGACTACAACGTTACATCTCTTCTCCTCAGGAAAGTCACTATAGAATCGTATTGCAATGAGATGACATCATGCTGTGTTTCAGCTGTTGGTCTTATGGGCAAGGATCATGGAACAGCAACCACACAACATATTGCGTCAAATACGCCAGTGACCATCGCACTTGCTTTGCACAAAAGAGTTATGTCAAGTGCCAAACTGTTGTAAGTGCAATCAGGCACACCCATCTAGCTACAGAAAATGTGAGACATGCCAAAAGCTTCTGGCAGCTTTAAAACCCAAGTTTAGACAGGGTGCTGACATCTCTTTACAAACTGTTGTACCATCTACCACATTCGCAATTTTTACAATACTCCAGAAATCTCACACTTAGCAAGACATTCCTTTGGACCAGCAGCCAACCACAGTCATTTAACAAGGCAACCATCCCACTCAATCCTACCCTTCAGCTTCAATTACAGTCACTGTGTGGCCAGTGACTAATCCCACACTTCAAGCTACTCCTCCTGCTCCTCCTCGTCCCCCTCCTTTTTTGCTTCCCTTGTCCAGCTATCTCAGAACATCATCAACCTGGTTGTGTTGCTACAACAACTCATTCTTGTCAAGCTATACAACATGGTGGGAACAACCACACAGCAGACAAATACAGTACCAGATGCTCTGACAAGCTCATGATCATTGTGCTGGCGTTTATCAATTATATTGATAGCCTCTAATCATACAGAGCCCCTCCATATATTAAAGTGGGATGCCAACGGCCTTTTAAGGTAAAGACGGTGTTTTGAAGAATTCTTGGTGTGCAATAGCATTGACACATCTTAATCCCCAACAGTCCTTCATTATCTGTAACTATCACTTCCATAGTACAGATTGAGAAAGTCTGTCATCAGGCGGAATCTCCACTCTAGCCAAGCTTGACATTCTGCATACCATTCAGCGAGTGTCTCCACACGATGTATAGAAACCATGGTGATCGACATGCAGGTCCAACAGCAAACAGTCACTCTTGTCACATTCTACCATCCTACAGATCGCACCCACCCTCATACTGATTTGGAAATACAACTCTCACACTTCAGATATCAAATACTCTGGCAGCCATCTCAACTCGAAGTATGAACACTTAGGGCTGCCATTCGAGAAAGGAGACTTTTTACATCACACAAGATCAACCAACTCACTACCACAATACTGCTCTCATCAGCCCAATATACAGGATACCTTTGTAGCCAGGAACATTCCATGGGTCCATCACACCACAGTGTTTAACAGTCTGTGTTCTGATGACAAGCCTGTCTTTCTGGAACTCCTTGATGACAGGCCTCATCTGCACCTACATCCACCCTTCACACTTGGAGACAGATTTGGTCTGTTATCAAAATCTCATGGATTTGCATGTTTGTCACCTGCTGCCCATCACCGAGTTTTCACATTCACTTTGTTCGTGTGTTTCCATCGAACTATCCATTCATGTGGTAAGTGCTCATCTTTGGAAAAAGTATAATAAATAACTTTTCTCGTCTTTCGAGCAGTATTAATCCATTATGCCACGGAGCAATTACAGAGACCATTGCTCATTACTGACACAAAACGAGTTATTTTTCTTGGATGCATACCATTACTTCTGTGTTCTGCTGAATGTATAGCCAAGACAGTCTTCAAAGTTGCACCAAGGCGCGCAAGTGCGTCTGGGCATTTTTTGTTTGCCAGGGGCTGAAATGACCTACCTCCTTTTTTATACTCCTTGGTGTGGTCACCAGTGTTCCTTATGGAGGCATCATACATTAAAGTGCAAAAGTCATGGGACACCTCCCAATACGGTGTCAGACTTCCTTTTGCCCATTGAAGTGAAGCAACTCTCGGTGGCATGGACTCAACAAGTTGTTGGAAGTTCCCTGCAGATATATTGAGCCATGCTGCCTCTACAGTCGTCCGTAAATGCAAAAATGCTGCCAGTGAAGGATTTTGTGCACGAATTACGACTCGATTATGCCCCATAAATACTCAGTGGGATTCATGCCAGTCGATCAGGGTGTTCAAATCATTCGCTCGAATTATTCACAATGTTCTGACATGGTTTATAGTCATCCATAAAAATACCATCGTTGTTTGGGAACAAAAAGTCCATGAATGGCTGTAAATAGTCTCCAAGTAGTCGAATATGAACATTCCTAGTCAATGGTGGTTTCAGTTGGACATGAAGACCAATTCCATTCCATGTAAACATTCCCTACACCATTATGGAACCACCAACAGCTTACACAGTGGCTTGTTGACAACTTGGGTCTATGTCTTCGTAGGGTCTGCATTACACTCGAACTATATCATCAGTTCTTACCAACAGAAATCGGGACTCATCTGACACCAGGCTGCAGTTTTCCAGTCGTCTGAGGTCCAACAGATATGGTCACAAGCCCAGTAAAGTAGCTGCTAACAGATACGTTCATTGTATGTCCAACATTGATACCTGTGTTGCTTTTCTGTTAGCACTGACAACTCTGAATAATGCTGCTACTCTTGGTAATTAAATGAGGGCTCTCGGCCATGGCGTTGTCCATGGTGAGAAGTAATGCCTGAAATTTTGTATTCTCGGCACACTCTTGACAGTCTTGACACTGTAGATCTTGGAACACTGAATTCCCTAATTTTTCCGAAATAGAATGTCCCATGTGTCTAGCTCCAGCTACCATTCCATGTTCAGTGTGTGTTAATTCCCATTGTGTGGCCATAGTCACGTCCAAAACCTTTTTGCTTGAATCATCTGAGTACAAATGACAGCTCCACCAATGCACTGCCATTTACACCTTGTCTATGCAATACTGCTGCCATCTGTATATGAGCACATCGCTATCCCATGACTTTTGCTACCTCAGTGTATTGGGGGGTAGAGCAGAGGACACAGTGTAATGTCACTATGGAAGAAATAAGTAACTTACAGAAATTATTATCTTTCTGAAGCTAGTTTGAGTGAGAAATTATCTTTTTAAACTAAAAGCAAAGTGTTGATTATACATAAGGATGTCATGAAAAGTTTGTTAACAACGAGTCAGAAGTAGAAAACACTTTTAATAATCATTTTTTAAGTGTTGTAGAGAAAACAGGATCAAGCTATTCATTAGAAAATGCAAGTCAGTACATGCAATAGGCAGTACCTACGCAATTTGATAAAATTGAAATTCAGCCTACCTCTCCTACTGAAATTAGGAAAATAATAAATTCACTCAAAAGTAAAACCTCACATGAAATCGAGGGCATTTCCAACAAAGCAAATTAAAAGAATTTCTGAATGACAACTCCTTCTACTCAATAGATGTATTATTAGATGTGAAGTAGACACTGTAAAAAAAATGAATTAATTAATTTGTGTAAAGAAAATTTATGTTAAAGTGACACATTCCACATCATTACGAAATGTCGTATGGAACAAGGATTAATGTATGTATGTATGTATCATTCAGTTACTTTGAGAAGAATGACACACATTCAAATAGGTTATGGTACCTGGTAAACATAAAAAATTTACAAGAAAATGTGAGGCAACACTACCACAAGCATGTCATGGCTATCAGGTCTACTAATGAACAGTTACATGTGTTGTGCATATTACTGGTGCTATCTTTATGTAGAGAAATTTGTGTGGATACATAAATATGAAAATAGCTCCAGTTGCAAACAATTAGGGTCGATAATATTTAAAAATTAGAGTAAACTTAGTATTTATGACATTTTAATTTTAACATATCATATATATGTTTAATTATTACAATAAACACGTCAAATTGAAGCCATGCACTGTAACATATGAAAATCGATAGTAGCTGATTACATGCCAATTTATCCCTTGTCATGTGCCTTCAGTATGTATACTGCTAGCTGGTGAAGCAAACTGATCAAGAAGACCCCCCCCCCCCCCCCACCCCACACACACACACACACTCACACTTTTATTAACAATAACATTGTGCTAAATTGACGGGAAGGCAGGGAAGGATAACATAATATTTTTAGCTTAACATAGAACATTACATTCTCCAGATATTTTGGGGAGAGCAGACATTTGTTAATGAAAAGGCCTGTTTTTCCTTTCAATGTAGGACACAATTTTCTGGTTGTATCTTTAGTCAAAAAAAGCATATACATTGCAGTGAGAATGAATCATCCATCTTGATTTCACTGCTTCAACCAAACTAATATTTCAAACGACAGGACGATAAGGATTATCCAAAAGCTCACAATGAAGAAAATTCCAGATAAAAGTCAAATTTTTATTTCACTGTGCATTTTTAAGTAAAAAACTGTACTTTCAAATTTACAATTCCATCAAGTTAATAATGGTGCTTGTTTGCACTTCTAAGAAATAGCAATGAAACTGCTATGGAAGTTTTAAATGATTATTCTTGGGATATACTGCAACCCCCTATGTATCACTCACATGGGGATCATGAGTAAAAGTTAAGAATAATTACTGCATACACAAGGCATTCAAACAATCATTCTTCCCACATTCAATGTGCAAATGGAACAGAAAGAAACCCGAATAACTGCTACAATGGGATGTACCCTCTGCCATGCACCTCACAGAGGTCCGCAGAGTACAGATGTAGATGTAATTTAACCATTCGATCAATGCTGTTACATTTGTTGCGACATTTTACACTTAATGTAGCATTTTTGGTAAATGTTAGTACATGAACTGATGACAGGCATCTTCTCTCTCAACTTCTTCATATATGAAGGGAGAAGAATATTTCATATAGGCCTACCATACAATCACATAGAAATTAAAATTACTAAAAAAACATTTGTAGCAAGCGGATTTTATTAATAATAAAAGTTACAATTACATAAAACCTCTCTTGCAATTTCAGTCTCTCTTTCTGTAACTGATAATTTGCTATAGTATCTTCAATTGTACTGCCTGTTTCCTGTTACAGATGACATTTCTTTCTCAAACACTAAAGTGGTTGAAAATATAAATAAGAAACTTCATTATTTCACAACTAACAATGTTCAAATCAAGACAGAAGTTGAACTAGCCTAGGCAAATTCCATCTTTGTTTGGGAACATAAAGCCTATACTGTCATCAACACATCTACATATCAACTGATCTAAAGTGCTACAGTTGATTTTTTTTTCAATGACAATTTTGCAACTGGCATACACTAAGCTATGAAACCTAGATTGTATTTCATAGTATTCCTATTGACAAAGTTGCACTTGCAGCTATAACATTAGCATAACACACTCAATTAATGTGTCAGGAATGACATCTGCTGTCTTCAAATGTCTTGTTTATATTTCACTGGTTGCATTAAAAACTACCAAAAAGTACAAATTCATGTTGTCAACATATGACAAGCCAGGACAGTACTGATAACCGACAGAATCTGAAAATACATAGTTGTAAACAGGATTGCTTTACATAAATTTCTGATCCTCCACTATTTAATTCAGGACACAATTTCTCCACCATTAATTTGGTGCCCTCATAAACTAACTGTTGTGTCGGTATCTGGGCCGACACCGTGAAGTTGAGATGGCTGAAAAGGCAAGCTAGACTAACGCTGTAGCCGATAGGGCACGCAAGGCTAACGCAGACGGGCGTGAAGTCTGGAACATGAGAACTTATAAATGAATAAGAAGAAAAGTATGTAGATGCTTATTACTTATCTTTTTATTAGTCCTTGGAATACATCTCTCTTGAATACTCGTAAGCTATAGGCGCTGATACAAATGGCGCCTTGCTAGTTCGTAGCCATTAACTTAGCTGATGGCTATTCTGTCTCTCGGCTAATGAGAGAGAAAGGCTTCGTACATCTGGTCGGTAGCTAGGTTCTCGTACAACTGGGGCGAGTGCTCTCTCGTATCACGAGACCTGCCTTGGTGGTGGCGCTAGGTCTGCGATTACACAGTGGCGACACGCGGGTCCGACATGTACTAAATGGACCGCGGCCGATTTAAGCTACCACCTAGCAAGTGTGGTGTCTGGCGGTGACACCACATTCCTCCCCCGCAAATCGGCAAACGGTCGTGTGATAAGGCTTCCGCCCGCCGTGGGGAGGACCACATGTTGACGTATGCGATGAGGTGGGGAGCCTAACAACAGGCGAGGCTGTGCCACCCGCACCCGGCCATTCGGTCCGAGGGGAGCTAGGAAACGCCTGAAAAACTAGTCCAGGGTGCACGTCAACATGCGGTGTATGCGCCCGTAAAGAGACAGGAGGGACCGACGGATCAACCTCCATTGCGTCGGGGTAGCCGACGCGCGATGACGTCATGTGGTCCGGAGCGGGCGGGAGTTCCATGGCGGAGGACAGCTGGTCACGGGAAGCGATCGGCGGCGCGTGACCCTGGGAGGCGCTTGGCGGCTGGAACGAAGCGTCGAATGCGGGCGGCGCTGGCGGGAGAACAAGCGGCGGCGGCGGCTGCTGCTGCTGCTGCGGCGGCGGCGGCGCGTCGCCATGGGGCAAAATGGAAGGCATCGTCGGTAACACCTGGGGATGAGGCGAGCCAGTAGATGGGTCCCCAGGGCGCTGACCGGACGGCACCATCGCTGAAAGCAGACGCGGAGCGGCAGAACCCGAGCGACGACAGAGGCGCAGCTGATTGAGATGCCGACGCACCTCACCAGAGGCCCCCAAAACCAAATACATCGCGCGGCCGAGGCAGCGAAGAATGCGCCCTGCGAGCCAACGCCGTGAACCTCGATAGTTGCGATAAAATACAACGTCGCCTGGAGCAAAAGCAGGAGTCTGCCGCTGCACAGGAACCTGATGCGGCGGATGCAGCAAAGACATCAAGGTGCGATGAGGCCGACCGTGGAGCAACTCAGCCGGCGAGCGACCATCTCGGGGTTGAGAGCGATACGAAGACAAAAAGAGCAACAATGCGTCCTCCCGAGAATGCGACTCTTTCAATTTCAACATCTGTGACTTGAAAGTCCGGACCAATCGTTCAGCGGCACCGTTGGACTGAGGCGAAAACGGCGCGGATGTCAGATGTTGAATACCATTGGCCTGGCAGAATGACTGAAATTCTGCGGACATGAATTGTGGGCCATTGTCGGAAACAATAGTCTGCGGAAGACCTTCAATGCAAAAGATAGCAGACAACGCTTGGATGGTGGCGGAGGACGTCGTGGAAGACATCCGGACAACAAAAGGAAAATTACTGAAGGCGTCGACCAGAACCAACCATCGAGCATTCCAGAATGGACCAGCAAAATCAATGTGCAAGCGTTGCCAAGGGGAAGTGGCTTTTGGCCACGCAAAGACTTTCCGCGGCGGTGCGGATTGTTGTTCGGCACACGCCGGGCACGAAGAACACATATTCGTAATCGCAGCATCGATTCCGAACCAAGTACAGTGCTGACGAGCAAGTTGTTTCGTTCGCACTATACCCCAATGTCCTTGGTGAAGAAGCCGTAAAACAGAGGACTGCAACGAACGTGGGACCACGACTCTGGACTGATCATTATCAGAACGCAACAACAAAACACCACGTCGAACAAAAAGTCTCTCCTTGTGAGCAAAAAATCGGCGAACCAACGGATCCCCGATCCGAGACTTTGACAAAGGCCATTGCGTAGCAACAAAACGCAAAACAGTAGCAAGGACAGGGTCAGCAGCTGTGGCTGTAGCGACACGACGAAAATCAATCGGAAACGATTCGACCACTTCATCGGTTTCCGAATCAATGAACATGCAAGCAAGTTCGGAAGAATCGAATGCTTTATCCTCAGCAACAGGCAAACGGGACAACGCATCGGCGTTTCCATGCTTAGCAGTGGACCGATACAAGATATCGTAGCGGTACTGCGAGAGGAAAATAGACCAGCGAATGAATTTCTGCGCTGTACGTGGAGGTACAGGCTTGGTCGGATGAAAAAGCGATGTCAAAGGTTTGTGGTCTGTGATGATGGTAAAGTGACGACCATACAAGAAATCATGGAACTTAGTAACACCAAACACGAGAGCCAAAGCTTCTTTCTCTATCTGTGAATAATTTCTTTGCGCAGACGAGAGCAATTTGGACGCAAAGGCAATAGGGCGATCATGGGAGCCAACTTTGTGCGCAAGCACAGCACCGATCCCGAAATCCGATGCATCTACCCTCAACAAAAGGGGTTTCTGGGGATCGAATGGCGTAAGGCAAGTATTAGAAAGCAACGCCGATTTCAACTGGCGAAAGGCGCGTTCACATTCCGTCGTCCAGACGAACGGAACACCTTTACGGCGTAAGCGATGAAGCGGAGCTGAAATGGAAGAGGCATTGCGCACAAATTTATTGTAATAATTAATTTTACCCAACACACTCTGTAGCTGTTTCACATTTTGAGGGGAAGGCAATTCTTGTATGGCACGGAGGTGCTCTGGACTCGGATGTATGCCTTGGGCATTAATGACATGTCCCAGGTATGGTAAGTCACGAGCAAAAAACACACATTTGTCCTTCCTCAAGCGAAGACCATTTTGTCGCAAGACCTGAAATAATGTTCGTAAGTTCGCAAGATGATCTTCTTCTGTCTGTCCGGAGATCACTATATCGTCCAGATAGTTTGCTGCAGTAGGGACCGACGCACAAATAGTTTGTAAATATTGCTGAAACAAGGCAGCGGCGGATGCACACCCGAATGGCAGTCTTTTGAAGCGGTACAATCCAAGATGCGTGTTAACCACCAATACGCGCTGGGATTCGTCGTCCACCGGTATTTGCAAGTACGCATCGGCTAGGTCCAACTTTGAAAAATATTTTCCCGGGCACAGTTTAGCAAAAAGATCTTCCGGGCGGGGCAAAGGAAAAGTAGCAGTCACTAGCTGTGGATTCACTGTGGCCTTGAAGTCCACGCAAAGTCTCAATTTTCCGGAAGGTTTTGGCAAAATTACTAAGGGTGAGGCCCAGAGAGAAGCTTGCACACGTTCAATTACATCCTGTGATTCGAGATCGTGTAACGTTCTTGCGACCTCATCACGCAATGCGTGGGGAACATTGCGCGCCCTGAAAAATTTCGGTTGCGCGTTGACCTTCAGTTCTAAATGCGCTTCATAGTTTTTAGCGCAACCTAAGCCCGGTGCAAAAATGTCTGCAAATTCGTCACACAGCCGAGAAACACTGTCTGTAGGCACAGTCTGATTCACTGATAGGACCTGATTTACAATAGACATGTTAAACAACTGAAATAAATCGAGACCAAATAAGTTCACTGCAGAAGAAGAACGAAGAACGTAAAATGACACAAGTTTTGTTTGTCCCTTGAATGTTGCAAGAAGGCTGCACTGTCCTAACACAGGAATTTTCTGTCCGGAATATGTAGTTAGCGTAACATTTGCGGAACGCAACGGAGGTTTGCCCAGTTGTTTGTACGTGTCGTGATTGAGCAATGAAACTGCAGCTCCGGTATCGAGCTGGAATTGTATCACTTTGCCTTCAAAGTCTAAGTCCACAAAAAGTTTATTGTCCTGCTGACGACAAGAGCGACTGTTTTGTGCAATTGGAACAGACACTGGTACAGAATCACTTGCCAATTGACGTGATTTCCGGCGACGTCGACGCACTGTTTTTGTGGAACGAACACAGTTACTGTTAGAGAAAGTGTCACTGGATGAAGTGGAATTAACGACATGAATGTCCATAGGCGAAGGTCCACGAGCCTGAGTGTCCTTGGTTCGATTCCGGCGCGAAGCAAAGGGCCTGGAATGATTGTGATTGTCTGATCTGAGCTTTTTCTGGCAAACACTTTGAACATGTCCTTTCTTATTGCAGAAAAAGCAAATAGCTTGGCGTGACGGGCAATGTTCACGCGAATGTCTAGTAGCACACCGCGGGCATGATTTCACTACATTTGTGGGCTGGCGCGGCACACGTGGCTTAGCGCGCGGCGGCAGCTGCGTTTGTTTGTGCTATGGCAGTTGTGTGGACGTGCGCGAGGCCCGGTGACCGGGCCGCGCAGCGCGTCCAGCAGGCCGGTTAATGTTACACACGGCTGGCGAAGTTTCAAAAGATTCCTGAGCACAGTCAAGTGTGTCCTGTCTATCCAATATGTCTATCACTTGTTGAAGGGAGGGATTAACTAGTTTCAAAATTTGCTCCCGTATGCGAACATCAGAAACGTTCTGTGCTATTGCATCACGCACCATTGTATCTGAATAAGAAAGACCACAGTCACATTCAAAGGCACAGTCCCTAGTAAGTCCTTGCAATGTTGCTACCCACTCCCTATTAGTGTGACCGGCCGTACGTTTTGTACGAAAGAACGTATACCGTTTTGCAACCACATTAACTGTTTCTTTGAAATAGGCATCTAATGCAGACAAAATTTCCTCGTAGGACAGAGTTGCTACGTCGCGTCGGGGAAACAATTTCACTATCACACGGTATGTGGACACACCGACACAAGAAAGCAAAAACGGCTGCCGCTCTTTACCTTGAATTCTGTAGGCTGCTAGATGAAAGTTGAACTGGCGAGACCACTCGTGCCAGGTCTCATCGGCTGCCACGTATGGTCGAAAGGGAGGTGCAACAGCGTTTAGTGGCAGCGGTAGCGAAGAAGCGGCGGCGGCCGCATCGGTTTGAATGGTACGTTGACCCTGGACGAGCTGTCCAAGGGCATCCAGTAACGCCTGCGTCTGCTGATTCTGCAAGCGATAAAATTCGGACAGTACATCTGGAGAATGTGGCGAAGCCATGACACAATTAAATGTAAGCAATCAGAAAGAAAACTTTAATCCGTCGCCAATGTTGTGCCGGTATCTGGGCCGACACCGTGAAGTTGAGATGGCTGAAAAGGCAAGCTAGACTAACGCTGTAGCCGATAGGGCACGCAAGGCTAACGCAGACGGGCGTGAAGTCTGGAACATGAGAACTTATAAATGAATAAGAAGAAAAGTATGTAGATGCTTATTACTTATCTTTTTATTAGTCCTTGGAATACATCTCTCTTGAATACTCGTAAGCTATAGGCGCTGATGCAAATGGCGCCTTGCTAGTTCGTAGCCATTAACTTAGCTGATGGCTATTCTGTCTCTCGGCTAATGAGAGAGAAAGGCTTCGTACATCTGGTCGGTAGCTAGGTTCTCGTACAACTGGGGCGAGTGCTCTCTCGTATCACGAGACCTGCCTTGGTGGTGGCGCTAGGTCTGCGATTACACAGTGGCGACACGCGGGTACGACATGTACTAAATGGACCGCGGCCGATTTAAGCTACCACCTAGCAAGTGTGGTGTCTGGCGGTGACACCACACTAACAACATCTCAGGCTACACAAGTGGTGGTAGAAGATCACATATTAGTAGCTTACATTCAACAAACTAAAATAAACAGCTGTGTTGTGTCAGAAACATAGATGCATTAGAACTGGGCACAATTGATTAATTTCCTCACCTTCATTTCTGTCTGCTTCGGTTACTATCCTTGCTTTTGGACATTACCATTTATTAGAGGCTATTTGTGATTGATTTGAGATGTCAAATTTCATAGAACTTTCGCATAATTTTAACAGTCTTCTTATACCAGGTCCCTTCAACACGAATTGTGAATCAGAAAACACATTGTATCTCAGCTGTAATTAGTTTAACTGGTTAGTCAACATACCTCACATGACTTGGAAAGTGTAGTTTGTTTCCATTTGTCCCTCCCACATTTTTCGAACCATTTTGTTCTCCAATATTTGTTTATAGTAAATCTGAACAACCTGACGGAGTTGCTGCTACAATTTGTTGGCGTACAATACCCCATTTCGGAATTTTCTCACCACGATCTTATTTTTTGGCGACGAATACTATATGAATACAGTTTGCTATAGCCACATTAAAGACCTAAAATGGCTGCCATCTCAAAGGATTATGGTCATATGACAACACCTATCTTATACAGACCCTGACACAATCTGCTGCCATCCTGGCATCTATAGATCCAAGCTAGAACTATTAATGTAAGAACAGATGGTCTGTTAATAAAAACCAATATAATATAATGAAGACCAGTTCATGCTGGATGACAATGGATTTCCATTGATCAGATTGGGATCTCACCATCAAATGACAGTGTGTTCGCACTATAGACAGAACGTCAACATTACGTCACCTCATTTAGTTCAGTACCAAGCAGCAAAAGTGAGGTTATGAGATACCACTCATCTTTAAAAAATCAGAATACGCAGCTCTAAATACATGATGGCGTGAACAATCCATCCCTTGTATTAATAAAGGAACTGGCAATGATAATAGATGTTAGAAGTATCCAAAGTAAAAATCATAATAGATGGACTTCACAGAGATTTATGGTAAATTTTCCAATCTTCTGTGAGGTGAAATAATGGAAAATTGTTCAAACATTTGAAATCAGTGTTTTTTACATATTTTTCTTTCTGGGGAACAAATAACATAGCTAAACAATATTTTTCTACATCTATTATGTTCACATTTTCACTGCTATAGTTGTTTTAATGTAAACTGTTTAATGTATTTACGTTTATTATTTATGCACAGTGTCTTTTTTGTCTAAATGTTGTGAAACCTAAATAGTTTTTCACTTTCAAACAGTTGGCCTAGGTTCGAAAATAACGCTTGTAGGGAAAATATCCAAGTCCTCATGCTATCTTCACAATGTATCATGAAGACTAAGCAAACAATAAAGTAAACATTAAGAAAATTCCAAATCCAGCTCTATATCATAAATGACTGCAACAAGAACAGGTAAACTTCCAAAGTGTTTGATGTTAATTGCTTTACTTCTTATAGAGAACTTTTATTACTTATAACATAGGAGAGCGAGAAATTAAAAGAGAATCAGTAAGATTAGTTTAAAGAAACGTTTGTATTGTTCTAAGAAAAACATTGCAACAGTCAAAATGCAACTTTACTGTATTTCCAGAGACAATATAAGTTAGTTGTCCTTAGTAAATATTTGGAAACTGCTTGATTACTGTCATTTGATTACAAGCTATTGCGAACGTCTGTATTGGAGGGGGAGATTAGAGTTTAACTTCCTATCAACAACGAGGTTATTCGAGGGGAACAGAAGCTTGTATTACGGAAGGCTGGGGAAGGAAATCGGCGATGCCCTTTTCAAAGGAACTATCCAGATGTTTGCCTCAAGCGATTTAGGGGAATCATGGAAAACCTAAATCGGGATGGGCGGATGAGAATTTGAACCATCATCCTCCCAAATGTAAGTCCAGTGTACTAAAACTGCAGCGCTGTGCTCATTGTTTGTGTCTGGAGCAATACCAAGATATATGTAATAGAGATACCAAAAGTATCTCAGGTACTATACTGTGGATAATGACTCCTTCTCCAGGAAGCACAGTATGTATCACTGTCCTTCTGCTTGACTGAGTGTGGCTGTAAGTGGTAGGTCTAGGACCCTTGTACAGGAGTGGCAGGAAACAAGGAGAACTTGGTATATTACATCTATCCCCCCAAGTGTGAGATGCTATCTCCCACTGAAACTGATACTTAGCTTGTGTGACAAACTTCACCTCTTGAGAAACCTGCTGTGACTCATGTTGGGAAAAGCAAATGCAAAAGGAAACTGTTAATCCTTAGTGGTTTGAATGTATGGCGAATAATGGTATACCTGTGGGAAGAGGCAGAAAAGGATGGGAAACATTGTCTTGTGCATTCTGTGTCCACACCAGATATAAGATGCTGAAGAGGATATTCCTGCAGCTGTTGAGATATACAATGTGTCAGGCTGTAGAATGAGTGCCTGTTGGAACGAATGCTGTCTCTCATCTGTCCCTGAATTCATAATTGGATCGTTCCAGTGACCAGCAGGGAAGGTTGAGAGGACCAGCCTTGCTAATGGAGATATAAAATAGCTCATAGTCTACAACACTGTCGCCGCAATTAGTCATGCTCTCGTCATTCTTAGTTGAGTAGAAGAACTGAAACAGAAACTTCAAAGGTTCTACAACAAGTTAGGCTGTAACCTCTAAAATGAGTACTAGATTCTAACTGGTTCCGTCTAACGACCATCTGACTCATCTCAAAATGTAAGCTAAAAGTTTCAAGAAAACCTAAGCTCACCACCATACATATTTCCAAATGATACTGGCAGTAATGCAGGAAATTTTAATCATCCAGTGACTGGCTGGGATAACAACAGTACTGGACATGACAAGACATCCTGCAAAACTGTACTAAAAGGCTTATCTGAATATTGTCTATAAGAGATTATTCACAAGTCCACTCACGATGGAAAAGTGTTAGATCTAGGATGACCAGGTTGTAATTGGTATCAGTGATCATGAGGCATTTGTAGCAACTGTGATTACCAAGGTACTAAGTGCAACTAAAACAAGTTCAAAGACGCATATCTTCAGTAAACAAAATAAAGAGATATTTCAAGAAGGAGATTGAAATATTTAATTCTGGGCAGAAACACGTAGAAGAACTGTGGCTGAAATTTAGAGGAATGGTGATCTCATACTGAATAGATATGAACCTGTAGAGCAGCCTGTGATGGAAAGAACCCTCCATCGTGCACTGTCTCTGTAAATAAACCTATAATAACAGAGTAACTTCTCCACAACAGAAGTAAAACAAACTATAGGGGTATAGACAGAGACATGCTAAAGGAAACATGTTCCGCTGTCAAAAGAGCAAAGCATGAAGCCTTCAATGATTCCCATCACATGATCTTGTAGATAGACTTATCTCAAAAGCAAAATAAATCCTCATCCAATGAAAAGGCTATTACCTGCAGCAAATCTAGTGTCCAGATACTCCTAGATGAAATAGAAAATTAAACTGTGGGTAGTGTAGCAAAAGCAGAAAGCCTGAAACATGTTTTCAAATATTCTTTTACGAAGGAAAACCCAGGAATGCTGCCCCATTTTAATTCTTCCACATATGTATAGAGGTGTGATTTAGATATTTGTGTAAGTGATATTGAGAAACATCCGAAATTGCTAAAATTAGACAAAAAATCAGACAGAGACAGAGCCCCTTGCAAGGGTTCAGACATTGATACCAATACAGTTCCTTCATATCAAATCTCATCTTTGCTGTCTGTAGTTCACAAGTTTTGTAGGGGTGTTCACATGGAGGTATAATTAGAGGAGATTGAGCTACAGCCTTAAGGTGTATGTTACTATGAAGCTGGCACCGCCATGTTAGTTTGTCCAAACCATTGACAGACGATTGCTTCTCGTTCTTGATTTATGTGATATGAATGCACATTTGTTTCAAGTAGAGTATTTTACAGTGCTTTTGTGAATAATACAGTACCAGGACGGTATTTTCAGATGATTTTCTGGTCTTAAGTGCCTATATTATCCAGCAACACAACGCATTTCGCTTCGTTAGTGTAACTTTATTTTTGTCGTACATTTGGTATAACCAAGAAGAGCACTATATGACGTGAAAAGACTGCTCTCGTAATCCAACATTTTCAGTAACACAGACAGACGAAATTAATGATCGGTCGATGTCCTCTTCCTTAAAACCATGAGAACATATTTTGGTATGTTTGATTGGTTTCCAATATTGTTTTCCATAGAGCGTTCACAAGAGAGAGATTTCGAATTGGAGTGATAGGAAATCTAAAATCAAATGACAGAAATAAAACATTACATTGAAAGTAACCAGCGCAACTAAAATCCGGTATTTAAAACACAATATCACTTGAACAAGGCTACTTTTGAATGAAATGTTATTCCTTTACACTTTAGACTATGATCAGAAGGACTAGTACACCTGTAAAGATGGCATTATGTATCAAAACACTTGTACTAGAAGCCAATGTTTGGCCACTGCGACAAGGCGGACATCAGCTTCCAGTGTGTGATGTCGTGACAATTCCGCTTTTTATACCTTCGTGGATGTGCTGTAGCCCAAGTATAGGAACTCCTTTGGCGCCAGCCAATTTGGCTTGTGGCAGTTGGTCTGAGGGAGTCGGTAGAATGAGTTGGAGACGGGAAAAGTGTGTACAATCGCGCATCACAATGCAGAAAGTAGGTACGAACATCAGTGATTTTTGATTCGCCTTAATTTTGAATGACGTGAGTCAACATACAATATTTCATGGCGACTTGAGTATATCGGAAATGCAATGATTAACAACAGTGAAGTTGTGGAAACGTGTGACTGCTAAAGTGCTGCAAATGAACTTTGGACGCTTTCTACGAACTTAAAGAGTGATAAATACAGTGTCTAGTACAAACTGTTCCGATTTTAGGAACTTTCTCATCATTGTTTTATGATTTTTCTGACTTAGTTATGAGGAGTAGCGAGAATAGGGGTCTGATAGGCCATCTGTCCCTTAAGCCGGGTTCACACATGCATCTAATGTGGCGCCACAACTTGTGGCTTTCTGTAGTGGTATGTGAGCTAGCGTTCACACAGGGCGCCAAAAATTCTACATAGTTGCACAACTGTCCCTTAAGCCGAGTCAACTGAAATCATATGATTGGATATGAATATTACAATGTCGGTTATGGCCTTTTAGTGCTGTAACAATATTTAAATACAAGAAAGACAAACCCAAATGTTGCATCCAAAAACAGATTTCTCACAGGGATAAATCAGAGGGCCACAAACACTTTTATAATGGAAATAGCATTCGGAGACGAAAATGCTGTCTGCAGTGGCAAACTAACCAACAGCTCATATGTAATGATCAAAAATGGCTCTGAGCACTATGGGACTTAACATCTGAGGTCATCGGTCCCGCAGAACTTAGAACTACTTAAACCTAACTAACCTAAGGACATCACACACATCCATGCCTGAGGCAGAATTCGAACCTGCGACTGTAGCGGTCGTGTGGTTCCAGACTGTAGCGCCTAGAACCTCTCGGCCACTGCGGCCGGCATGTAATTATCATCTGCAGACACAGCACTCCTACAAAATTTTAGAATCTTGTGGTATTCGTTGATGTAGGAATTTTAAATAACTAATTTTCAGTTTAAAAGCTATCACATCACATTTTAGAGTTATGTCCCACATATAGTCCCCAATATATATAATGCTCACATAGATCACGAAGTTTATACGTTTCGCTGTTTTGATTGCATATATTAAGTTTATTTATTTACTTATCCAAAAATCTTTTGCTATTGTGGGGTACATCATTAGTTTGCAGATACCCGCCCCCCCCTCACACACACACACACACTGTTTTCACAGAAAATCAAACATAGGTTGCTGTTTTAGTAGTTCCAGAAAGTGCAAAAATATGCCTGCCGACCATTGTTTTCACTTTTTCCAGAAATAAGGTAAAAACACACTCAAATCGAATGGAGTACAGCTGAAATCACTCTGCGATAACTGCAACGGAATGCTCTTGTTTCGAAATACTGCCACCAGGGAACAGTGGTGGTAGGAAAGTGGCGCAATAAAGTACTGCTAAACCGAACTTTTTGTAGCATGATAAAAGTTGTGTCTCTTAAGGTGTGCTACTAAAAACTGGGAAATCACACATGCAACTGCATTGCAACTGCAGTATGCCATTAGCTGTGGCGACACTTTTGTTGGGTGTGTAAGCCCAGCTTTAGTGACACAGTTAGGAACTTTACTGTTGTGATACATGTACCAATTGGAATAGAGCTACCCGCAAATACAGCCTGGATAAAAGACCCTATGGCAAATCAATACGACAGCAAAGTAAAGAAGTACTGCAGAACCAACATTAGCTTACTACTGGCGAGGAGTTTTACCCTATTAGATGCTATACGTAATAAGAGAGTGATTCATTTCCTCTTTTAACCATAATAGACACACATATCTCAAGAAAATCTTTGTCTAGTACTTGGAAAAATGTATAGGTCACACTTATCACAAGAAGTGTAACAGAACTCATACAAAAAACTACCATCTAGTATCTTTGACACCCATCTGCTGAAAAAACTTTGAATGTGTTCTGAGTTCAGACACAACTAGGTATAGCAAACAAAATTAGCTCCTCAGTGCCTAAAAGGTTGGACTCAAATAACATTGGTCCTATGAAACCGAACTTACAACTTTCACAAATGACATTTAGCTACAGATGAAGACAGCCAGGGAGATGCAATATTTCTAGACTTCTAAAATGGAGAAATAACTTTGAGATATTTAATTTGAGGATCCATTCTGCCATGCACCACATAGAGTGCAAAGACTGAATAACTGTTGTGTTTTGGCGCCAAGTGAAGTACAGGGAACAAGATGTTCGAATCTGGGATATATAGTGATCCATTTTAATTGCTAGTAAAGTAGTGGGCTATGATTTGGAGAACAAAGTGTGTGTGTGTGTGTGTGTGTGTGTGTGTGTGTGTGTGTGTGTGTGTTTGTCTGTCTGTACTGGAGCAGAAGCAATCTAACTGCCTATTTCCAAGACAGGGGCGTGGCTTCAGGATGAATTAGAAACTGTGATTGGGTGGTAAAATAATGAGCTGTGATTCGGAGAACCAAAGATGTGAAGCTTGGCTTAGAAGCTCTCTCTGACAGATCCATTCCCAAGAAAGAGGCTTGGCTTAGGGAAGCATTGGAGAGGGGAGGGGAATGAGAGGAGATCTCTCAGGCACTTGTCCTTTCTGAGACTAGCTATGTGGATTTGTGCAAAAGAGTACATTTCTTTTCTACTGAAGGTCATAGCAAGACTTTGATTCTGTGCTTTGGAAACTGAGAAACTGTGATTTCCTGCAAGATACTTTTATCTGTAATGCAATTTTTGCACTATTAAGGTTCGCAAAAACATTTTATTAACTGACCACTTGTAACTTATACAAAGGTTTGAGCTATTTCTAAACGAACGATTTCAGTGATAATTCCTGAAACTTAGAAATACTTAAGGAGGTTCTTAGGTGTTATGCGACGGTAAAATTACGTTAAATAAGTCCTTTGCATAGTATTTTATAAAAGTGTTTTTGCACAACTTTACTTAAAACGATTATACACGAATTAATATCAACAGAGTCAACAAATTCAGATTCCCAGAATCCACTAGAGCTGAGCTCATGTTTACTGAATTTGTAGTTTTTGCTTACTCAGTGGCCTTCATTTAAATTTGTAGTAGTATGTTGAGGAGCACCATCATTCCCATCTTTTCTTTTGTCCATAAATCAGAATCCTCAGTTTTTGTGTTATTAAGTCGGTATAGCCTGAATTTTCTTTCACATTTCATAAATTTGTAGACTCCTTCTCCTCCGTTTTCCTACTCGAGATTCATCTTATTCTTAGCGGTAATATGACTGGATGCCTTTTATCTTATTTCTAAATGTCATCGAGCCATACTTGGCGCTCAGGCCATCACTTCTGAAATTTTTAATCAAATAATTATAAGAAGCGGTGTTTCATATGACTTCTCTCTGTTTGTGATCTACGAATTTCAGTGGCTTTTCTAGGGAGTCAACAGACATCATTCTACAGAAAGCACCTTAAGGTATAAACTCAACTCGCTACCATGGAGGTAGAATAAGGGGAGATGGCGCTACAGACTTGCGCCGTACATTGTTTTGAAGCCAGTGGGCGAGGCCTGCCGCCATCTTGGATCCCCCAAAACATTAGCAGACGAGTGTTTACAATTGCTTCTTGTTCGTTATTTATGTCGTGTGCACGTGATATTTGTTTTATATAATAAATGTTACTCGGTTTTAGTGAACAACACAGCATAAGGGACGCAACTTCAAACGTTTTTCTGGTCTTAAATGCGTATTTGATACAGTAATACGTAAAAATGTTAAGCTTCTTGCCTCAGTACTGTAATTCCTTTTTGTTTATACACTTAGAATAACCGAGAAGAGACGTATGTGCTATGAAAACCGTGCTTTTGTAATCCATTTCTATTCACTTTCGTTGTGTTTGTGTCGATAATTGATAAAGCCAGAACTCGAAAAACAATGATTGATAGTTTAGAGGCACCGATTTGTGTTCGTTGCATTTTCAAGTCAAATGCAAATTTTAAATGTTCACGTTTGCAAGAAACTTACCTTATTTCCTTTGGTGTCCCATAGATATATGCATGGATGACATAAACAAGCCAGCTGTCATGTCAACAAAGTGAAAAATACGTTAAATTACGAAGGAACAGAACTGAATTTAAGATTGTCAGGCCCATTGCAATTTCCACATCTGCTTTCTTTTTAAATTGTACCTACCAAATGACATTCAATGTGGCAAAGAACAGAAATTTACAGGGTAACACGACAACACATTGATTAATGTAACGATCTAAGCCTGGACTTCGATAGGGAACTTTGCTTTAACAAATATGTAACCTTTTAAGTACTTATAATTTAACCACTGTAACAGGTGTTCCACACATTTTACTGAAGATTTAATTAACTACATGTAGTTACATTAGTTTTACATTAAATTATTGCATTTTAAAACATTAGTCCTCATTTCCAGGATATTTCTTGGCAGGACTTTTCAGTTACTTCAGAATAACCACACAGTGAAAACCAAGTGTAATGCTCACTTCCAGACAGCTCTTCGCCTTGGATTGATAGGAAATCTAAAGTTAAATCACAGAAATAAAACCATCCTGTAAAACTTTACAGTGCATCAGAATTTCAAGTATATATAAGAAAATAGCACTTAAATAAGTCCACTTACGAATGAAATGTGATTTGTTTAAACTTAAGACTACAATCAGAACAATTAGTACACCCGTGAGCGACGCAAGTCGGCATTTTTTATAAAAACACTTCACGACTACACGGAATCAAACTACCAGAAGCGAATGTTTTGGGGTAGCTAACATGGCGGACCTTCTCTTGGATCGGCTTCAAGTTTGTGACGTCATGACAACTCCTCTTATTTTTACCTCCATGCTCGCTACACAACAAAATGCACATTGGGTCCAAAGTGCCTGTCATCTGTTTAACAGTATTACAGATTCTCTGGAAGCAGTACAACGTGATGAACTTTTAACAGACCCATTAGAATCAGATCATCTACCAATTTTGCTGACAGTCAACAAAAATGTGATAATGCAAAAAGGCTAACCATGATACAGATGGAATATTTAAAAAGCTCATTGGGAAATGTACGTTATCTCAAAACATCTCTAAAATTGAGAATTTGTCAAATGTGATAACTTCGTGTGCCGACTTAAGAACTGCAATACTGGGTGCAACAGATCGTTCAGTCTCAAGGGAAAGGCAGTAATCTAGAATAAGAGGTCATCTTCTTCCTGTTGGACTTCAGCTAGTTCTAAAGAAATTGCCATTGGAAGACTTAAACTTCATATGTGCAGGAGAAATCCTTCTCTAGATACATATCTTAAATTTTGTAAAACACAGATGCAACCTGAAAAATTTTAAAACAAAAAAAGAAATTCTGTGAGAACGTGAATAAGTTAACAAATATCTGAGATGTAGCGGTGTGACAACAATCTATGAAGTAGGTTTTCGCCAGCTGGTAATATTTTCATATAGACAAATGACTTTTGCTTAGAAGCATTCATGGATAGACTGAGACCACTGACAACGCCACTAAGAGCGTCCAGTAAAGCAGTCCCTCATTTCAAAATAAATATCTAGGAAACTAAGATCAATAGACGAGTGCGACAAAAGATATGTTTATTATGAAATCTGTAAAAATTTTATGCACAAGATTTCAAATACGTCGAGAAACTGATAACGGATAGTGCCAAACATTGCGCAACTCATACAGTATCAGAGTGCATAAATAAACTCGTCCTCTGCAAGCAGCCTGTGAATCACATCACAATCTTTTCGAAATATCCATCACGCACAGAACAGAATAGATGCAAACGGATCATACAATTTGCAGTCACATCCTCTGATGTCTCAACGGAAATAATTTCAGATGCCACACTGATCGCCGATTCAAGCTCGTCCAGCATGGTAGGATGGTTCCGGTAGACAATGTCTTAAAATGTGCACCATAAAAAATGATCAGTGATTCTCAGCAAACGGACTCTCTTTAAATTTTGATAAAACACAGTATATACAGTTCCATACAGTAAATGGCACAACTCCAGTAATAAATATAGACTTTGAACAGAAGTCGTAGCTAAGGTAGAATTTTCAAAATTTTTTGGTGTGTCCATTGATGAGAGGTTAAACTGGAAGCAACACATTGATGGTCTGCTGAAACGTCTGAGTTCAGCTACGTATGCTATTAGGGTAATTGCAAATTTTGGTGATAAGAATTTCAGTAAATTAGCTTACTATGCCTACTTTCATTCACTGCTTTCGTATGGCATCATATTCTGGGGTAAGTCATCGTTGAGTAGAAAAGTATTCATTGCTCAAAAACGTGTAATCAGAGTAATTGCTGGAGCCCACCCACAGTCATCCTGCAGACATCTATTTAAGGATCTAGGGATCCTCACAGTAACCTCACAGTATATATATTCACTTACGAAATTTGTTGTTAATAATCCAACCCAGTTCAAAACTAATAGCAGTGTGCATAGCTATAACACCAGGAGAAAGGATGATCTTCACTATGCAGGGTTAAATCTGACTTTGGCACAGAAAGGGGTAAATTATGCTGCCACAAACGTCTTTGGTCACCTACCAAACAGCATCAAAGCCTGACAGATAGACAACTAACATTTACAAATAAATTAAAGAATTTCTAGATGACAACTCCTTCTACTCATTGGCTGAATTTTGAGATATAAATTAGGGGGATAAAAAATAATTTAAAAAAACTTAAACATTAGTGTCATGCAATATTTTGTGTAATGTAATATATTGTGCAGACATCTTTTATCATCCTGACTCGTTCCACATCATTACGAAGTGTCGTATTCATGATCTATGGAACAAGTATTAATCTAATCTAATCTAATCAGAATGAGTCAGATAGACTGGATATGGAGGCCAAACCATCCCCTCATCAGTAAATTTGCAATAAGCCAACGCAAAGACTCTATTTACAAAGAATTCATAAAAAAAAACGAATCACTTGTTTGGTGTGAGTTTGCTGGCCCCATCTTACATAAACCAGTCAACGTCTGGTCGATCCTCCAACATTAACTGTGTGGCAACAAATTGTTCCAAAACTCCAACGCAAGGTACACTAGTGATCGTTTCTCTCTCGAAAAAAGGGCCAATAATGCCTCTGCTGCATACCACAGCCCAAACAGTAACTTTGTGCGAATGCAGTGGTTTCACTTTACACAAGTGGGGTTTTTGGAACCCCAGTATCGCTACTTTTGCTTATTCACGACTCCATTCAGATGGAAGTGTGCTTCATTTTGTGAACTACATGCAGGAATATTCAAATCCTTCATTATCAATCATTGTGAGACTATGGTTTGCAAAATCATCCCTTTGTCATACAACTCGTATAGGAGTGGTCTGGCGGCTTTGGATTTTTAACAGAATTGTGTAGTACCAGTGTCAGTACTTTCTGCATGCTGGAACGTTCCAGACCAGTCTATGGTGCAGTTCTTCAGATGGATTATTTTCAGGAGTTACTACAATTTGTATGGGGCCAACACTTCCCGCTAGGTCGTTAATCGTGCTGCTTGTCCATTGGAATTTATCGATGAGCTTGCGAATATTTTTCGCATCTTGTCTTTTTGGAACTTAAATCGTGTTTGAAAACTACACCTTGTTGCCCTAGGACTGTGTTCTTGCCTGTGGTATTCCAGTACTAGAAAAATACGTTGTTCAATGGAAAACACTATTTCAACATCTTCCTTCAGTACGCTAACCTTCTTTCACATTTCAGTGATGGAGCTGGTCGCTCTGAACTGCGGTGCACTAATTATAGGCACTATGTATTACGATTACAGCGCCGTCTGTTAGCAGCGTTTCGAATTATTTCGAAACTTCTGTTTAAAAGTGTTACAGCTTTCACAATAAATATGCCATTTGTTGCATTCGTCTATCGATCTTAGTTTTCGAGATATTTAATTCTGATATCAGCGAGTCATTTGCTGGACGCTCTGTACCTTATAAAATACCAATTTCTGGCCACTCAGATCACTTTCTAAGGCAAACATTTCGATACAAAGTATGCTACTGATTCTTCCCTGAGGACAGATATCATATACTACTCATTGATATGTTGTATGATTAATTTAACTCAAATATGTTTATAATACAATATGGATGAAATGGGTAAAGGAAGAATGGAGTCCTAATAGGACAACTCAAATTATAGTACCAGTCGCAAAACCCAATGTTATTCCTCTCTATGAAAAGTCATGTAGCATCATAATCTTTCATCCAAACAACATTTGATCACATGATTAAAAATGCATAGCAATGGGAGCTTGAACTGAGAAAATAGCTCCCAAAATTACAATTTGGTTTTCACAAGGGAAAGGGAACAGTACACAAATTCATCATTTTATCAACTGAACGATTTATAAGAAGAAGAAAATCCTCTCAATTCTGTTTGCAGATATTTCTGAAGCTTATGAAAATGTATTAATATCATTTCTACTTCAAATATTATTATGTATAGATATTTCTTCCAGTTTAGTGGCAGCAATCAAATCTTTTTAAATTAAAGGAAAATCTTTCTTTGGCACAGTAATAAACTACATGATCCAAGAACTATACGAAAAGGCTCACCCCAAGGGGCTGTTTTAAGACCTTTGCTTTATGTAGTCTACATCTAATATCTGGAAACTATTTTTTCTCCATCAAGAAGCTGCATAAATATTCAGTCAGATCTTGATAAGAATTCAAAGTTGCGCAAAAATTGGAAACTTGCTTTAAATGTTCAGAAATGTAAAACAGTGCACTTCACAAAACGAAAAGACATAGTATCCTATAACATCAGTGAGTCAATGTTGGAATTGGCCAACTCATACAAATACCTGGGCCCCCCCATGAACCATGGACCTTGCCGTTGGTGGGGAGGCTTGCGTGCCTCAGCGATACAGATAGCCGTACCGTAGGTGCAACCACAACGGAGGGGTATCTGTTGAGAGGTCAGACAAACGTGTGGTTCCTGAAGAGGGGCAGCAGCCTTTTCAGTAGTTGCAAGGGCAACAGTCTGGATGATTGACTGATCTGGCCTTGTAACAATAACCAAAACGGCCTTGCTGTGCTGGTACTGCGAACGGCTGAAAGCAAGGGGAAACTACAGCCGTAATTTTTCCCGAGGGCATGCAGCTTTACTGTATGATTACATGATGATGGCGTCCTCTTGGGTAAAATATTCCGGAGGTAAAATAGTCCCCCATTCGGATCTCCGGGCGGGGACTACTCAAGAGGACGTCGTTATCAGGAGAAAGAAAACTGGCGTTCTACGGATCGGAGCATGGAATGTCAGATCCCTTAATCGGGCAGGTAGGTTAGAAAATTTAAAAAGGGAAATGGATAGGTTGAAGTTAGATATAGTGGGAATTAGTGAAGTTCGGAGGCAGGAGGAACAAGACTTCTGGTCAGGTGACTACAGGGTTATAAACACAAAATCAAATAGGGGTAATGCAGGTGTAGGTTTAATAATGAATAGGAAAATAGGAATGCGGGTAAGCTACTACAAACAGCATAGTGAATGCATTATTGTGGCCAAGATAGATACGAAGCCCACACCTACTACAGTAGTACAAGTTTATATGCCAACTAGCTCTGCGGATGACGAAGAAATTGAAGAAATGTATGATGAAATAAAAGAAATTATTCAGATTGTGAAGGGAGACGAAAATTTAATAGTCATGGGTGACTGGAATTCGAGTGTAGGAAAAGGGAGAGAAGGAAACATAGTAGGTGAATATGGATGGGGGGACAGAAATGAAAGAGGAAGCCGCCTGGTAGAATTTTGCACAGAGCACAACATAATAATAACTAACACTTGGTTTAAGAATCATGAAAGAAGGTTGTATACATGGAAGAACCCTGGAGATACTAAAAGGTATCAGATAGATTATATAATGGTAAGACAGAGATTTAGGAACCAGGTTCTAAATTGTAAGACATTTCCAGGGGCAGATGTGGACTCTGACCACAATCTATTGGTTATGACCTGTAGATTAAAACTGAAGAAACTGCAAAAAGGTGGGAATTTAAGGAGATGGGACCTGGATAAACTAAAAGAACCAGAGGTTGTACAGAGATTCAGGGAGAGCATAAGGGAGCAATTGACAGGAATGGGGGAAATAAATACAGTAGAAGAAGAATGGGTAGCTTTGAGGGATGAAGTAGTGAAGGCAGCAGAGGATCAAGTAGGTAAAAAGACGAGGGCTAGTAGAAACCCTTGGGTAACAGAAGAAATATTGAATTTAATTGATGAAAGGAGAAAATACAAAAATGCAGTAAGTGAAACAGACAAAAAGGAATACAAACGTCTCAAAAATGAGATCGACAGGAAGTGCAAAATGGCTAAGCAGGGATGGCTAGAGGACAAATGTAAGGATGTAGAGGCCTATCTCACTAGGGGTAAGATAGATACCGCCTACAGGAAAATTAAAGAGACCTTTGTAGATAAGAGAACGACTTGTATGAATATCAAGGGCTCAGATGGAAACCCAGTTCTAAGCAAAGAAGGGAAAGCAGAAAGGTGGAAGGAGTATATAGAGGGTCTATACAAGGGTTGTGTACTTGAGGACAATATTATGGAAATGGAAGAGGATGTAGATGAAGATGAAATGGGAGATACGATACTGCGTGAAGAGTTTGACAGAGGACTGAAAGACCTGAGTCGAAACAAGGCCCCCGGAGTAGACAATATTCCATTGGAACTACTGACGGCCGTGGGAGAGCCAGTCCTGACAAAACTCTACCATCTGGTGAGCAAGATGTATGAAACAGGCGAAATACCCTCAGACTTCAAGAAGAATAAAATAATTCCAATCCCAAAGAAAGCAGGTGTTGACAGATGTGAAAATTACCGAACTATCAGCTTAATAAGTCACAGCTGCAAAATACTAACACGAATTCTTTACAGACGAATGGAAAAACTAGTAGAAGCCAACCTCGGGGAAGATCAGTTTGGATTCCGTAGAAACACTGGAACACGTGAGGCAATACTGACCTTACGACTTATGTTAGAAGAAAGATTAAGGAAAGGCAAACCTACGTTTCTAGCATTTGTAGACTTAGAGAAAGCTTTTGACAATGTTGACTGGAATACTCTCTTTCAAATTCTAAAGGTGGCAGGGGTAAAATACAGGGAGCGAAAGGCTATTTACAATTTGTACAGAAACCAGATGGCAGTTATAAGAGTCGAGGGACATGAAAGGGAAGCAGTGGTTGGGAAGGGAGTAAGACAGGGTTGTAGCCTGTCCCCGATGTTGTTCAATCTGTATATTGAGCAAGCAGTAAAGGAAACAAAAGAAAAATTCGGAGTAGGTATTAAAATTCATGGAGAAGAAATAAAAACTTTGAGGTTCGCCGATGACATTGTAATTCTGTCAGAGACAGCAAAGGACTTGGAAGAGCAGTTCAATGGAATGGACAGTGTCTTGAAAGGAGGATATAAGATGAACATCAACAAAAGCAAAACAAGGATAATGGAATGTAGTCTAATTAAGTCGGGTGATGCAGAGGGAATTAGATTAGGAAATGAGGCACTTAAAGTAGTAAAGGAGTTTTGCTATTTGGGGAGCAAAATAACTGATGATGGTCGAAGTAGAGAGGATATAAAATGTAGACTGGCAATGGCAAGGAAAGCGTTTCTGAAGAAGAGAAATTTGTTAACATCCAGTATTGATTTAAGTGTCAGGAAGTCATTTCTGAAAGTATTTGTATGGAGTGTAGCCATGTATGGAAGTGAAACATGGACGATAAATAGTTTGGACAAGAAGAGAATAGAAGCTTTCGAAATGTGGTGCTACAGAAGAATGCTGAAGATTAGATGGGTAGATCACATAACTAATGAGGAAGTATTGAATAGGATTGGGGAGAAGAGAAGTTTGTGGCACAACTTGACCAGAAGAAGGGATCGGTTGGTAGGACATGTTCTGAGGCATCAAGGGATCACCAATTTAGTATTGGAGGGCAGCGTGGAGGGTAAAAATCGTAGGAGGAGACCAAGAGATGACTACGCTAAGCAGATTCAGAAGGATGTAGGTTGCAGTAGGTACTGGGAGATGAAAAAGCTTGCACAGGATAGAGTAGCAATGGAGAGCTGCATCAAACCAGTCTCAGGACTGAAGACCACAACAACAACAACACCTTGTAGGGATATGAAACTGAATGATCGCATAGGCTCAATCATGGATAAAGGAGGTGGTAGACTTCGGTTTATTGGTAGGATACTGGGGAAGTGCAATCAATCTACAAAGCAGATCACTTAAAAATCACTCGTGGAACCAGTTCTAGCATATTGCTCAAGTGTGTTGGACCCATACCAAATAGGACTAACAGAGAATATTGAAGGGATAGAGAGAAGGGCAGCATGTATGGTCACAGCTTTGTTTGTTCTGTGAGAGAGTGTCACAGATATACTAAAGAAACTGAACTGGAAGACTCTTGAAAATAAATGTTAACTATCCCAAGAAAGTCTACTAATGAAGCTTCAAGAACTTGTTTTACATGATGACTCTAGGGATATACTACAGTTCCCTACATGTCACTAACTTAGGAATCGAGAGGTTAAGATTAGAATAATTACAGCATGCACAGAAGCATTCAAATAATCATTCTTTCTGCACTCCATACGTGAACTGAAGGGGAAGAACCTCTAACAACTAATACAACAGGATGTACCCTCTGCCATGCATATCATGGTGGTTTGCAAAGTATACATTGCAGAGCGCAGATGTAAATTGAGCATGTCATAAATCTAAATTCATGTCAATTTCCTTGAAGGCCTTTATTGTTATTATCAGAGATTCAGTGTCATGGCAACGGAAGTGTTTTGAGTATTGCTTTTCAATTCCTATTCAGCTCCAAATTTACCACTATTATGACTCATTATTGTAACTTGACAAGGCACTTTTCCTTTACTTGGAACTAGGCTATTATGAACTGAACTTTCAAGTTTCATATAAGGAAATAGTTCCCAGTCCGGGGGTAATTAACCCATGTATGGATTATGGGAAAAGGGATTTGAAAATGACAAGAGAAATATTATTTAAAACATTAAATTAGCTTTTAAGATTATTCTGGAATATAGTATTGGATAAAGTAGAGGTTTCGGCTCTCCGAATAGTCACTGTAGCTAATGAAGAAAAAATTGAACAATAAGGTTTTTATAAGAATACATAGATATAAAAGATAAAAACGTTCTTATATGTACTCCATCTTCAGGCCACGAGTGGTCTACCGGGACCATCCGAAACAGTGTGATCCTCAGTGGAGGATGCAGATAGGAGGGATGTGGGGTCAGCACACCGCTCTCCCGGTCATAAGATGTTATTCTTTACCAAAGCCGCTACTATTCGATCGAGTAGCTCCCCAATTGGCATCACGAGGCTGAGTACACCCTGAAAAATGGCAACAGTGCATGGCAGCCCGAATGGTCACCCATCCAAGTGCCGACCACGCCCGACAGCGCGTAACTTCGGTGATCCCACGGGAACCGGTGTATCCACTGTGGCAAGGCCGTTGCCCGTTCTTATATGCCTTCTTGAAATAATTTCTTACACCTCTTCAATGCTGCTGTGAACGTTGGTGTTTACCTCCATTATTACTGGTGTGCCTTGCAGGTCCTCACAATCGTCCAAACATTTATTACAATGGATTTTCAGAGACTAATAAATAAATATTCAAACATATTTTTAAAACTGACTATAATATATTTTCACCCACAACCTTTACATAATACATTCATTATGTTAATAAAATTTGGCATGCGTACATTTTTACACATGGATCTAGTCTCTTTCAGGTCTCAACACAGACAGACAGCTACTAATCAATTAGTGCACACTGAGTCGCTCATTAATAAGCATCGCTATCCTCGCTGTCTTTTATTGTTGTCACAGATGTTATCGTTATATAATATAGAAGTCAGGAGGCGCGTCTTTTCATCAACTTAAAGATTACGTCACAACGTTCGGATAACACAAAATAAGTACTGAAATTGTTTGCATATGGTCAGATAGTACGAAATTAGCGAACAAAATTGAGACTGTTGCAAAAGAAAATAGCAATCTCGATCAAAACTTTCTAATCATGTCAGTGTGGTAGAAAAAAACGTCATTATATTAGTTGGTGGTCTTGAAAATTTTTGTTAATTGGAATACAGATTTAACTGGGACCAATAACGAACTTGATATGAAGTTTTCTAGTATGAACGTGCAGGTTTGCCAAAAGTGTCAAACATTCAAAAGGAACAAAAAGAAGGTAGAAGAGATGCAAGAAGCCTTGCAAAATGAGCACAAACATCTGACCGAATTGGTCACGACTGAGCAAAGAAATATAGCCGAATTTGTATCAACTTGCGGAGAATTGCAGGAGGATGTCCATAAACTCATGCAAGATGTTGATCTTTTCAAGCTGAGTGATACGTTTGTAACATACGAATGTGAAGAGCTTACGTAGGATGTAAAGAAATTAAACGAAAGAGCCGAAGTAGGAATACTCGACAGCGATATCACGCTCACAGAAAAGTGTATCCAGCAGCACAGGACTCTTGTGGAGGCTGTAGAGAAAATGATTAGTGAGTGTGAAAGAAAAACGCTTGCAAAAATTGACAATGACATGAAAACGATAGAAGATAATATTCATTTTGAGCTAATAAGCGAAAAGGATACTTCAAACGGCCCATCTGTAGCTACAAACCAGAACCAGTCAGCTATAGAAAATAATCACGTTAACTCGGCTTCAAAACGATCAGAGTGTGATACAAGCGAACCGGAATAATTTGCAAATAATTACGCGAATGTCTCAGCGCTGTCAAACACCGCCATACCATCAACGAAAAGGCGCAGAACGAAATCACAGTCGGATGAAATAGCACAAGGAATATCGTCAGTCCTTATTGATCAAGGTTTGCTCAAACGCAGACCATTTCCGATCTTTTCGCATGAATCGAAAAAGTGGTATTTGTGCGAGCATTTATGAGCATATCTCTCAAATCGGGAATAATAGAAATGTCAGGAAACAGCAGCTTTATATCTACAAGTGGTACGAAGACAGGAAATATCTCCAAAAGAAAGTATATCGAAGTGAGGTTCTTACAATGTTCCTATATGACTATCACAGCTCTTATCACGATATTCCTGTAACATACGTCGACTATGCCAGCAAAGGAAAAGGTTATGGGCAGTTTTCTCCTAAATCGCACCTGGCAGAAAAGTGGGAAGGGTATCTTAAACTATATACAGATGGCTCAAAAATGGGGACGGAAAATCATGTCCGATGTGCTTTCTTCTGTCCAGAATCTGCAGAAGAAAGGAAGTTTCAACTTCCAGGTGATTCTTCCATATTTCTTGCTGAAACTTTCGCTATTATAGAGGCAATCAAATATGCAAGATCTCTCAAAATACACAAGGCAGTAATAATCACTGACTCTCAAAGCGATCTGAAATCCATTGAATTGGTACAAAAGAACTAGTAAATACACCCTCGACATACTTGATCATTATCACAAAACTAAGAGTACTGACCAAATTATAGAATTTGTATGGGTCAAATCACATTCCGGCATTCTATACAATGACAAAGCAGATCAACTAGCGAGAGATGTGATTAACAGTGGAAGACCTATGGACGTTAAGCTCCCATACATATAATACCTCCTAAAAGTAAAAAACAAGCGATTCTCTCATGGTAGGAAGAAAGGAATGAAAGCCAACAAACAACAGGTAAAAACTATGTACGTATACAGACTTTCATACCAAGACAGACATGGTTTGCAAACATCAAACATTCAAGGAAAATTATAACGTCCATTGTGAGAATGCGTCTCAATCATGGATCTTTCTGTGCCCACTTACATAGAATCGACGTATCGGAAACACACTACTGTCAATGTGAAGAGGAAACAATTGGTAATGTAAGTCACATATTATTTCAGAGTAGACGCTACGAGAAAAGCAGAGTTAACTTTTTAGAGAAGCTCTTAAGACTTGGTCACTGCCAGCCGCTTTGCACGATCCCAATTCTCTGAGACACAACCAGGAGTACATACAATGCCATATCCTGGTTTCTTGCGAAAGAAGACATAAAAATCTAAAATGAATTGAACTTAACTAAAGAACTTAATTAACAAATAAATTTTTAGTAGTCAACTGTGTTTTGTAATCTGGTTACAATAATTTTGATCTGAAAACATATGAGTGTATGCCCAAAGCAGTATGTATGACAAAGAAAAGATGTTACAAAAGCTCTTAAGACTTGGTCACTGCCAGCCGCTTTGCACGATCCCAATTCTCTGAGACACAACCAGGAGTACATACAATGCCATATCCTGGTTTCTTGCGAAAGAAGACATAAAAATCTAAAATGAATTGAACTTAACTAAAGAACTTAATTAACAAATAAATTTTTAGTAGTCAACTGTGTTTTGTAATCTGGTTACAATAATTTTGATCTGAAAACATATGAGTGTGTGCCCAAAGCAGTATGTATGACAAAGAAAAGATGTTACAAAAGCTCTTAAGACTTGGTCACTGCCAGCCGCTTTGCACGATCCCAATTCTCTGAGACACAACCAGGAGTACATACAATGCCATATCCTGGTTTCTTGCGAAAGAAGACATAAAAATCTAAAATGAATTGAACTTAACTAAAGAACTTAATTAACAAATAAATTTTTAGTAGTCAACTGTGTTTTGTAATCTGGTTACAATAATTTTGATCTGAAAACGTATGAGTGTATGCCCAAAGCAGTATGTATGACAAAGAAAAGATGTTACCTTGTTATGTGTGTCAGTACATTTATTTGTGATGGCTAAAAAGTTTGTACGCATTAAAAAAAAGGTAATTTATGTCTGTGGAGAGACAGCTAAAGGTCACTAACTCGTAGTCATGGAGGTATGCTCGTAGTCATCCATTTGTTTACATATATCTTTGGGAGCGTACGAGAGTTTGTGTGGAAAACTCAACGAGTTAGGAAAACTAGTTGATTGTCAATTGTACGAAGAAAATGGCTAAGGGAAACGTTGGGGCAGTAGTGACAGATCCTGCAAGAGAAAAAGCACTACATGACTACAGAAAGAAATTGCTTGAGCACAAAGAAGTGGAAGGCCGTCTAAAGGAAAGTAAGTAAGGTTAAAGGATACTGCTGATTCACCGGACCTTCCTTAGCTACCTCGATGTTGAACAGCATCAAACCATATTATTAATTACTTACACAAAATTTTTATTTAATTTTACAGTGCGAGAACAGCTGAAGGAACTGACTAAGCAATATGACAAATCAGAAAACGACCTGAAAGCATTACAGAGTGTTGGACAGGTAGGCAAATGACTATTTTGTATTGCATTTTTTCGTAGTTATCGTTATTGTAGCACTAAGTGTAATCGGCGTATTAATATTGCTGTGTCTCAGTGTAGTGTATAGTTAAAGAAAGACCGCACAGAACTAGGCTACTACGTAACAAAATATTGTAACTGACTACACTTCATTTGTATCCTAGCATATCTGTCATTTCAAAAAGTAAAGTACTCGCGATAACATTTCACAGTTCGCAATGTGTCGTCGTATCTATTTCGAATGTACAGAAGCCATGAAAGGAGTAATCATGTTGTGTCGTAAGACCATGTTTGATAAAGGTGTATCAGCTGTGTTTGATCTATTAGTACTGAAAATTAGCATTGTTTCTGCATACACAGGAACTTGTGTTAACCCCGAAATGACTTCACGTTTCTTTCTGGGGTTCATACATCAAATTTCTGATGTATGCCATCAGCTTACCTGCTACCATACCAAGTGCTTTCAACAATTTTATGGTGATTCCTCACCCTGGAGTTTTAATATGTGTGGAACGCTATGTAACTCAAATACCATATTTCTCGATACATGACGCTTCTTTGGACATAGCTAACGTGTTAGTCTTTAATTTCACCACATCATTGTGAGCAACATCCTTTCAGATGACTTGGAACACAGAAGTGGTTTCCATCAAGGTAGTGTTTGAAATGTGATGCTGTTCTTAATATCTGTTAATAGTATAATGTCCACATAGACTGAACAGATGCAGATAAGCCTTAGCATATGAGAATTCTCTCTGGTGTAAACAGTAGGTGAATACAAACTGCATTAAGTCATGCTTGGGTTGCAGTCATTAGTGTTTGCATATGTTCCACTTGTTGTCAGTCCTTTGGCAAACCACTAAAGAGAGTTCATAGCTTCTCTGTGCCAGTGCAAGCAATACAGAAATCTTTCTTATGCCAACTTGTCTACTTTGGTTTAATGTGAGTTGCAAGGGCAGTGAATTGATCTGAAGAGAACGTAATGTTGCTAATCGAAGAATATAAACATCGCAGATGCTTTTGAAATCCAAGAGATCTAAAGCACAAATGCCAATGGGAAAGAAATAGTGGTAGAAAGTTGCTAAAGCACTCGGAAGGTCCAACTAGGGACTTGAGAATGGTTGTAAATTCATTAGAAGCTTACACCAGGTGGGAGCAGAATGAATAAACACAAGCTTTGTATTTATCTTTATTAAAAAGGAAAAGCACAACAAATTTTCTTGAATAATAATAAGTGCAGGTATGTTTTTATTATACTGATTAAGGTTGAAAAGTACAGAAAAGACCTGATAATTCTCAATGTTTACATTCATGGTGGCTGCATTTACATGGCTGGTGAAAAATTGTTGGACTTTTTTACGATAAACAAAAGTGGTTTACCTGTATCACGCTATCTCCCCCACTAACAAATTATAAAGCAGATTTTATCAAGTAGGGTGTGTGACTGATCATATGTATATTTTATTAATCATATTTTATTGGTACTGTCTTCTTTGTATGTATTCTATTAAAACCCTCGAAATTCATTGCGTGTCACTATTGACAATCGGATACAGCAGCCTTTGAAATGTGAAACAATCACTACTGATAATGTAAATGCCTCCAGTTGCTAACAACCAGTGTGTACACTGATCAGCCAGTACATTATGACCACCGACCTATTATTGATATAAATCCATCCAGGCGATAGCAGTGTCACCTGGTGAGGAGTAACTGCTGGTCAGACAGCATGGTGCTTGTAATATCAGTGAGTGTGCAGACCGTGTGTTAAAGGGGAAGGTGCGCTATATATCTGAGTCTGAGCGAGGGCAGGTTGTGATGGCCTAGAGGCTCAGCATGAGCATTTCGGAAACTGCACGACTTGGTGGGTGTTCGAGTAGTTCTGTGGTGAGTGTCTTCAACACATAGTGAAACCACATCCAGACATCGTAGGGTTGGGCATCTGCACCTAATTACAGATGTTGGACATTGTAGGCTGGGCAGACTGGTAAAATAGGACAGGTGGCAAACTGTGGTGGAACTAACATCAGACTTTAATGGTGGGCAGAGTACTGAATAACCTCAATAATGGGGCTCTGCTGCTGACGCCCCATGCATGTGCCAACGTTATCACATCAATTACTATGACTGAAAGGGGCACATGACCATCGGCTCTGACGCTACCACAGTGGCAGAGCATAGCATAGTCTGATGAATCCCAATACCTTCTTCATCATGCCATTGAGCGGGTGTAAATCTGCCCAGGGGAATAGCTATTTGACAGCTTCACTACGAGACAGAGGCAAGCTGGCAGCAGCTCCATTACACTGTGGGGAACATTCACTTGGTCATCCATGAATCCAGTAGAGCTCGTGCAAGGCACCACGATGGCCAAGGAATATCGTACTCTGGTTGCAGACCATGTACACCCCCTTCATGACAATCATGTTTCCTGGCTGCAGTGTCATTTTTCATCAAGATAATATGTCAGTCACAAGGCCAGGGGTGGGCTATAGTTGATAAAGGGACACAGTGGTGAGTTCCAGCAGATGTTCTGCCCCCCCCCCACTCGCCAGATCTGAACCGAATCAAACACATCTGGGATGTGATTGAATGTGGCATCAGAGCCCATCGTCCGCCTCCCCAGAATTTACAGGAATTAGATGACTTGTGTGTGCAGCTCTGATGCCAACTCCCTCCAACGACCCACATAGGCCTAATTGCTTCTGCGCCGAGAAATGCGTCATTGCTGTTATCCATGCCAAAGGTGCACATATCGGCTATTACATAGGTGGTTATAATGTTCTGGCTGGTCGGTGTAAATTTTAGCGTATCTTTAGTTTATACTGGTCATTGGTAATTAATGTTGTCCTTTTAAATTTGCTCCTTCATATGTAATGAGAAGCCAAGGAAAAATGTCAGTTGACATTTGTGCAAAATTTTGGAGTACCACTGAAGAAAGCTAAAGCTGCAATGAAGTGTTAAGTGAATTACCTGCATGCATATCACACTTCCAGACAAATACAGAGACTTTAACAAAAACTGCGTTCACCGTGCAAAATAATCCTGTCTTAGCATCCATAATGGCTATAACAGAATAATGTTGTACCCTGTGTGCCAGTTATTAGCAGCAAAGAACACTATCACAACGTTCATTGGCTATGCTTGTGATATAGCTCCAGTGTAAATTTCCAACCGATTATGTCTGCACAGTTTAGGAGTTTGCTAGCCATTTTACGTGAAGACACTTGCTGTAGTCCAGCCGAAAAGAATTGGACTGGCAATAGGGAATTTCAGAGCTAGCTCCATTTCTATCTCTGTGTGGATACCATTGGTACAACTAGCAAATGAAATTTACAGTACTGTGCAGTCCTTGGTATCTATTATCATTGCTTTCTTCCAAAAATGGATTTAGTTAACACGGGTGTTTGCTATACCGAGGTTGGGGTTAGAGGCTTGCTTAACCTCTTAGAAACCCAGATTATCAAGACTGCTAAATCTAAGTACAGGAGAGTATTCAGTCAACCAAAAATTGAGTGTTTTAGAAAATTGCTCAAAGATATGAACTGGAAAGATGTTTATAGTGCTCATGACATGAATGAAAAATATAACACATTCATGAACAATGTCAGTACCATGTTTGAAAACTGTTTTCCTCTAAAAGTTACTCAAATTAAACAGAAGTCTATAATAAAACCATGGATCACACAAGGAATAAAGATTTCCCGTAAGACAAAAAGGAAAATGTATCTGTCGACCAAGAATAGCTCCAATGCTGATGATTTAGCTAAATACAAGGAATACTGTAAAATATTTAAAAAAAGTAATTCAGACATCTAAACAAATGCAGTACGAGAAGAAGATAGCAATGTCAGGGAACAAAATAAAAACAATATGGGATATAGTGAAAGAGGAGACTGGTAGAATCAGAAAGGAACAGGAGCAAATAGCACTAAGGATAGATGACACATTAGTAACCGATGGGCATAGTGTGGCAAATCCATTTAACAAGTACTTTATATCCGTTACTGATAGAATGGGATTGTCAGGATCGGTAAATAATGCCCGTGAATATCTAAAAGTAGCCTTTACAAATCGCTTCAGGTGCATGAATATGTCACTCACTTCACCAAAAGAAATAACTTCCATAATAAAATCTTTAAAAACAAAGCATTCTAGTGGTTACGATGAAATATCATCAAAGTTAATTAAGGCATGTTCTTGTGAGTTTAGTACAATTCTAAGTTACTTGTGTAACCAGTCAATTATAACTGGGACATTTCCTGACTGGCTGAAATATGCAGATGTTAAGCCTCTATTCAAGAAAGGGGATAAAGAGATGCCATCAAATTACAGACCGATTTCACTTTTGCCAGCATTCTCAAAAATTTTAGAAAAAGTAATGTACAGGCAGCTTCTCAACCATCTGACCACAAATAACATATTATCAAGAACACAGTTTGGATTTCTGAAGGGTTCTGATATCGAAAAGGCTATTTACACCTACAGTGAAAATGTACTTAATTCATTAAATAACAAGTTACAAGCAGCAGGTATTTTCTGTGATTTGTGAAAGGCATTCGATTGTGTAAACCACAACATCCTTTTAAATAAATTAGAATTCTATGGTGTCACGGGCAGTTCTGCAAAATGGTTCAAGTCATACCTCGTTAACAGGAAACAAAGGGTGTCAGTGCAAGGGACTAATGAATTAAGTCACAGTCATCATCAGAATGGGAAAAAAATTACATGTGGTGTCCCACAAGGATCCATCTCAGGGCATTGCTTTTTCTTGTGTACATTAATGATCTCTCATCAGTTACACTGCCAGAAGCAGAGTTCGTTTTGTTTGCAGATGACACAAGTATTGCAATAAATAGTATGTCGAGTGTAGTTCTAGAAAGATCTGCTAATGATATTTTCATGGATATTAATAAATGGTTTAAAGCCAACTCACTGACATTAGTCTTCGAAAAGACTCACTATATGCAATTCAGAACCTGTAAGAGGTTTCCACCCAGCATATGCATAAAGTACGAAGAAGAGCAGATAGAAGAGGTTGACAGTCTTAAATTCCTGGGATTACAACTTGATAATAAATTCAGTTGGGAGGAGCACACCACAGAACTGCAGAAATGCCTTAACAAGTCTGTATTTGCAAGTGCAAGGGAGGAGCACACCACAGAACTGCAGAAACGCCTTAACAAGTCTGTATTTGCAATTCGAGTGTTAGCAGATATAGGCGACATAAAAGTGAAAAAGCTTGCATGCTTTGCCTACTTTCATTCCATAATTTCATATGGTATAATATTTTGGGGTAACTCTTAAAGTCAAACGAAAGTTTTCAGAGTCCAGAAGCGTGTAATACGTATTATTTGTGGAGTAAATTCACGGACGTCTTGTAGAAACCTCTTCAAAGAACTGGGTATACTAACTACTGCCTCTCAGTATATTTACTCCTTAATGAAATTTGTCCTAAATAATATATCTCTTTTTCCAACAAACAGCTCAGTTCATACATACAATACCAGGAACAAAAATGATCTGCACAAGGACTTAAAAGCACTTACTTTAGATCAAAAAGGGGTCCACTACTCAGGAACACTCATCTTCAATAATTTGCCAGCAAACATAAAAAATTTAGTTACAAATAAAGATCAGTTTAAAAGGAGCCTGAAAGACTTACTAGTGACCAACTCCTCCTACTCCATTGGCGAATTTTTTAATAGAAACAAATGATGCATTGTATATATTCATACTATTAGTATCGTTATTTCAGCTTAAAAAAAATAAAAAATAAGTGACATGTTCCACATCCACGAGGATCTCCTCAACACGGATCTATGGAATGAAAAACTAATCTAATCAGAATTATTTTAGACCAGACTTTTTTTTAGTAACGAAAGCAATCAGTGGAGTTTCTAAGTGATCATTGTAAGATATTTCAGAAAACCACTGTGATTTTAGTGTAGTATGCAGTGATTAATCCAGGCAAAGGGTCACACTTGACAGCTCTGAATTTCTTCATAAAGTGTCCTCAGAAACTGCCCACCAGAAAACATCCACAGTACATAGTCCAAAACTAAATGCAGCCCTGAGAGTACTGGAGGCATGATTTGGAAAGTACTGAGTAGCTTCTGAGGGAGACATTCTAATTCATGCTGTTCTGCCATGAGATATATTGCTGCTGCATCAGTTTTTCATTAGGATTTTGGGAGGAATAATGACTGTAAATGACAACAAGCTTGTGAAATCAACAATCTAACTATGTTTTCGGTTTTTGCACAAAGTTACAAGAAAAAAGTTCTACTGATCCATTACGTTAAATACTCGCCCTCCCCCTCACCTCCCACAATGGTATTCAAAAGTCCTTTGTGGTTATAACATGTGACAGCAAGGGGCACCAAGCCATTGCAGCAATTCCTGTGTGTTGCAGTTTTATTCCCTGTCTATTTCTTTCCCTTTGACTGCATACCTTCAACAGATGCCCCATTCAGTGGCAAGTCAGTATATCTCCAGTCTTTGCTCTCAGTTACTCAGTATCCCCCCCCCCCCCCCCCAAGTCACCTTTGTACAACAACCATACTGCACCAATCAGTTTCGTGCAGTGTAATCACCCTCTATTATCAGAACAGAATTCACACTGAAAGACTCTCTGATGTGGTGTTTATAGTGGTCTTTAAGGGACCACTTCTTGTGGCAAAATACCACTTAATATCATGGCGGAAGCAGTGACATTATGCATATGAACAAATACATAGTTCACGCTTTGCAGCATCTCTCCCCCTCCCTTGAGGAAGAAGTGAAATATGGTGAAATCATTGATTTGATCTCCTAGGTACCCCCATCATTTCTTTAATGCTCAGAACACTTTATGGGTCATCTCTGAGGCCCCTAACCAGGGTAACTTTTTTTAGTAGAGTATGTGTTTTTAAATCTTAGCTTTTGTGTTCGAAATAAAGGCTCCCAACACTCATTTCATTGTAGCAGACACACAACTTTCAACCATCAGCCTTGCAGTCTACTCCTAGGTTTTCTGTTTTATTCCTTCAGTCAATCAGGACTCTTTTTTTGTGTGTGTGTGTGTGTGTGTGTGTGTGTGTGTGTGTGTGTGTGTGTGTGAGATGAGCATGGAGCCCCAAGCTATTGCAGCACCTGCTTTCTTCCTTGTGTTGCATTGCCCCATCTCAGTCTATTTTTACCTCTCTTTCTTGTAGTTTCAACCTTTGATGTTGATCCAGCTATTTCCTAGGTTCTGCTTTCTTTCGTTGATGCCTTTGTTTATTTTTCCTGTATCACTTTTTGGCTGAAGTAATTTTTGTCCCCATATGTGTTTGCCCCCCCCCCCCCCCCCCCCACATTTTCAAAATTTTCCCCATAGCTTGGATCGACTGGAGAACAACACCTTAAATAGTGTCTACTGCCTACAAGGGTACTGACCCTGTGCACACAATAACTATGTAAATTCATGTATATGTGTAAAAGCCAACGTGGTAGCAAATCTGACGTCGTGGATCACAACACTCTCACTGGTCACTTCTGCTGGGGGGGAGACCATAGACAGCCACACTTTCCGCATGCTAGGCCTGCCAATCCATTGCTCGACCAGTCTCTTATTCCGCTCAAATGAGGCAACATTCCAAGCTGTGCTCTCGGCAGCTTGCCCGCGCAACTTTATGTGGCCCACATTGTCATTCGCCCCATTTTGCCTGGGTATGTGTGAACCACAACTCTTATCCCGTGCTTGTAACAGTTGTCCTGTCATGGTCTGTTTAACTAGAGGAGTGTTACCGCATTTTTTCGACGCCGCCTTCCTTAGGTGCGTCTTTTTGAGGCAGTTCTGCTGACTAAGAGTACAAAGCCTTATGCCAGATGCCCAGTTCATCCCCCCAGTTTCAGCAATTGGAATAGTGTGTGCAGTTAGTGCAAATAGTGCAGTGCAGTGCATGCCACGACCACCAGTCCGATTTATATTACTGTCCTATCCCCAGCTGTTTTGGCACTCCTTTGCCACCAAGTGTGCCATTGAAGTGGTTTTTCCCACAATGCCAAACAAAGTTCACAAGCCACAGCTAGTCCGTCTGGTCCAGACCTTCCTCAATTAAGAGGTATTAGCATGTTTCGAATGTTACTGTAGTCATTAGCTTTTTTGATTAGTATGTTAGAACCAGTTTGGGCTGCTTCTCCAGTTCGCCCATTCATGTAGTGCCATTTTCTTAACTAGCACACCACGTGGGCATGTATGCCACTTAAAGTGTATAGAAGGAAACATAATTCGTTTTTTGAGCCCTTTCATTAGAGCCTACGATGACACATTTCTGATGCCTGAGCAGCTAGTTCCCACATGTGCCAGGGAATAGAAGCCCATCTTCCTGGGACATCAATGCTCCTGGCAACACCTGTTGTCTGATGACCTTTGCTGCAGCTGGGTGCCTTTCATGGGGAGAGCACATGAAACATATCACACTGAACTAGCATAATAGCCATTCTGGTTCAGCCACCTCAGCAAACAACTCTAGATATATCAACATGGATAACAAATCTACTGCTTTGTGTGCACTGGCTACCTCATGGGAAGGGGGACCAGCCAGACAACTGGGAGGGGAACAATTTATCCTATACCTAGTGTGTACCAGAACAGATGAGGATACTTTTTTGGCGATAAAACTTATTTTTTGTGGAAAATATAGACGAAAAATTTGGAGAATTTGACATATTGAGAAAAGTGCACAATGAGTCACTACTGATTAAGGCCTCTTCTGCTGCACAGTCTAAAGGTCTTCAGGCTTGTGAGTGTCTCACATAAAACTTTGAATTTGGTGTAATGAGAACTTCCACAGAGGCCGTACACTGAAGACGGACAAGGAACTACAAGCTAATCTCAAATGGCAAGGTGTACATTTTGTCTGACACATACAAGAAGGTTCCAAAGGTAACCACACTTTCATCTTAGCCTTTGAAGGAAATGCACTCCCAGAAAATGTTGTGTTGTACAGGAGTGACGTGAAACCTTATGTCTCACTGCCCATAAGATGTTTCCAACAGCATGGCAGACCCAAAATGTTGAAACTGCAGACACACTCCACGAAGGCCATCCCTATAAACAACCACCTTTGTGTGCCATTTGTACTGAACACTGTCTTCCACATTCACTGGTTCGCCCAATAATGAGAACGAAAAGAAAATACCAGAAAATAAGTCATTAGGCCCCCTGTTATAAGCTAAGGTAAGAAAAAGACGTGTACTCCTGGATCGTATTGATATGGTGACCAATTATTCAAAACTCACTACTGTCACCCCCCGCCCATCCACGCCAACAGTTCAGTTTTTTTCCAACTCTGCCCTCTACTACTCTGATGGTTCCTGTGACATCATATTTGGGAACCATTACCCACAGCATCCTTTTCCAGCAGCTTCTGGTGACAGGGCTCCCTCTCAGCCCCTCTCCCTGGAAACCCACAATCCAGAGACCTGCCACCAACCAGTGGTTAATGGAGCTGTGACCTATTGTTCCCATGGCTGCCACCACTTCATCCATCCCCACGCCTGAAGGAGGAGAACAATAATAGATAGAAAGCTATTTTGGTGAACCTGAAGGCACCAGATCCTACCATGCCATAGGATTCGTCAGCCAGTTTCATTGATGTCCCGCCTGCATTGTTGACAGACAGGCAGTGGTCTTGAGCTGTGATTGATGCCCCTGGTCCCATCACTCTTAACCAAGACAACTTCACTGTGATGGTCCATTGGATCTGTGATGGATCCTACTGTCACCTGCCAGAACTACAACAACTGATTTCCTGTTATTCTGCAGTCTGTCGGCCTCCGAGAAGCTCACTTCACTGATGACCATTTTCCAATGCTTCGTGGTTGCCATGGATTCTAATGGAATCCCTCTCAGGGGCTCAGCATTTGTTCATCAGGTTGCTGAGCTGGGGTCTGGTAAGCACTGCCCGTACTCTGTTACCATAAGCTCTGGGCATGATTCAGTAACCACGTTGCGACATGGTGGTGGAATGTTGTGTGTTTCAGAGAATGGGAATCTTTTCTTCACTGCCTGGGCCATGAGGGAGGTATACACCTTTATATAATAAAAAACCTCAAACTCAGTGTGTGCTATGTAATGATAAAGTGAATGGCTGTTGAGATAAGTCTCTAGTGGCAACCCCTGGGGCACCTACCCCCCCCCCCCCCCCCCCCTCCCAAGTTGTATGAGGCATGCTCAAGCATACAGGGCTCTCCCTGGAACGGTGTCTGTTTCCCGAGTGTCTCGTTGGATCCCTATAGAACAGACTCATCAAACTACTACTACTACTACTACACTACTACTACTACTACTACTACTACTGACAGGGCAGGTGTGCCATCAGGTAGCACCTACATCCACTCATCAGCGAGAGCTTAGTTCTCCCAATAAGTACCCTCAGAATCATGGTAACAGGGCATTAGTGTGCCATAACACTTTCATTGTAATCAAGAGAACAGGGGAGAAACTTTGAGTATTCACAAGGCATTGGATGGTATTGCTGGATTCCTAAAAAGTGTCAAATGACTTCCTAATGGAGCACTTCTAGTGGAAACTGCTACTCCAAACCAAGTATCCAGGCTTCTGCTACAGAAGGTGTTAGGGGACTCCTAGTCAATGCTGAGTTGCATAACACCCTTAACTTTCGTAGGGCATGGATACTTGCCCCAATATAATGGAGATGGACCCTGTGGAGTTATGTAAAAAATGGAAAAATGTTGGTGTCACGGAAGTGCAGAACTATATGAAAAGTGTCAGTGGCACATTGGAAAAATCTGCAACGTTTATTCTGTTGTTTAGCACTCCAGAATTACCGGGAAACATCCTTGCTGGCCGTATCTGTCTTAAGGTTCCCCTGTTTGTTCCTAACCAAATTTGATGATTCAAATGCCAAAGATTTGGCCGTGCTATATAGGATGTAATAGAAAGGCTACACGTGGAAACTGTGGAGGCTCAGCTCACGAATCAGGCAATTCTTGTACACTTTCTCTGAACTGTATAAAATGCTCTGGGAGTCGCCCCATATTGAGCAGAAAGTGTGAGGTTTACAAGGAAGGGAAATTTCAAAAGTTGAAAGTTTAGAGACACGCAACCTATGGTGAAGCTAAAAAAACTTTAAGAGCTATGCAACCTCCAGTTTTTGCTACTTCTACTTGCTACATCGGTCCTTAAGAAGCCAGTCACCAAGTGTGATGCTGCCACAAAAACTCAGACCACAGATTAAAGTATGAGCACATGCACTTGTCAGAGTACTTGAGGGGGAAACACTACACTTGACCCAGAAATCATTTGGAAGCTGTCAGTGGTGGCCTTATAACACAAGCCACATAATGCTGCTCATCATCAGAAGTGTAATAAGCCATCCCCTAAACCCAAGCAACCAACTCCTTCCATAAGTAAGGAGAAACATCCTTCAAGAAGTAGTTCAAAGTCAAAGAAAGTGGCAGTTAAAGCTTCGGATTGCTGAACACTCTCCCTCTCAGATGGGGACTTTACTCTTGAGTACATGGATTTCCAATTGGAGGAACCAGAGAGCCCTGACCTCCCTGGTAAATCACCACTCTTGAGAGAGAAAGAAAAGACTTATAATCACTAATCAGTGTCTCCCACTGGCTCCCACAGGGATTTTCGTGTTGCAGTGGAATTTAAATGGGTACTGATCACATTTGGAAGAATTACAGCTCCTCGTCCAGGAGAAACCATTCTGCATCCGCTTACAAGAAACTCATTTTAAAAATCTCTGACACACCTGCATTAAGGTGTTACCACCCTTATAGGAAACAAGGTTTTACTGGAGACAGGGCTAAAGGTGAAGTGGCTGTTTTCATTGATGAGTGATGTCCCTCTTTCCATGGCCATACAAGCAGTTGCCATGCAAGTTCTAGCACATCACAGTGTGTTCTTTATATATTCCGCCTCATGATACATTGGCTGCAGATGCTCTGGCATAACTCTTCTGGGCACTCCCATGCACATTCCTCCTTGTGGGGGACTTCAATGCACACAACACACTGTGGGCTTATCTGTCACATTCCCCAGGGGTTGAATTACCGAGCGACTTGTCCATTCTGAGAATATCTGCCTTTTTAACTCTGGTCAGATGATGCACTTCTCTACAGCTATAGGGTCTTTTTCAGCCATGGACCTTTGTTTCTGCACCCCAGCTATTGCCAACTCAGTTTAGTAGAAAGTGGCTACATATTTACATTCTAGTGACTACTTCCCAGTGTGGATTTGTCTGCCGACTCAGATAGTGCTCGACAGGAGATCACGAAGCTGGATGATTCAAAGGGCAAATTGGTTGCTGTGCAGTAGACAGGCTGTTTTTGAACAAAAGGATTGTGCACAGGAGATGGTGACAGACATCACATGTGAGATCCAACGGGCTGCCGCAGAGTCCATCCTCCAGTCTAGCAACCTCCTCAGTTGATGACCTGTACCTTGGTCAAATGATGACTGCAGATTGGCAATCAGAGCTAGACGAATAGCTCTGTGGAACTTCAAATACTATCCAACTACATAAAACTTTCATGCCTTCTGATCTGCGGGAGCACATGCGAGGCGAGTGATAAAAGAATGGAAGAGGGATCCCCGGAAGGAATTCAAGACTTCCATTAATGAGTCTACTTCCACTTTGCAAATTTGGGAATAAATAAGGTTGATTTCAGGAAAGAGCAATACCTGTCCCCTTATGGCCTTGTCAAGAAATAGGGTCCTGATGGATGTGTCTAAAGACTTGTCTCACATTTTAACAGAACACTTTTTTACAGTCACTGCATCGTCCAGACAAATTCCTGCCTTTCAGGTGTTCTCTAGGACTGTAGAGATGGCAAAGCTCCATTTCTTCTCGCATAATGAAGTCTACTACCTTTCATTCTCTGTGTGGGAACTGGAATCGGTTCTTTCTGTGGCCAGAGACATTGCTCCAGGACGTGAGATTCATTATGCCATGCTTCATCATCTCTGCCATGGACTGAAAGGACAGCGCCTCTCTTGTTTTTATCAGATCTGGTTTGATGGACAGTACCCCACAACTTGGAAGGAGGCAATATTAATTCCATTCTGGAAACCAGGCAAGGACTGTAGCACCCCTGACAGTTACCAGAGTGTAAGGCTTACCAGTTGTGTGGGTAAGACTCTTGAACGCATTGTCAGCTGCCACCTTGTCTGGGTTCTCGAACCCCGATGTCACTTGAGCCTCTCCCAGTGTGGTTTCGGGAGCTATCATTCCACCCTCGACAGCTTAATTCTACTGGAGTCTGCCTTGCACTGAAACCATTTGGTTTGTGTGTTTTTTGACCTTGAAAAAGCTTACGACACTACTTGAAGGTACATCCTTTGCCAACTTTGTGAATGAGGATTACCATCTGCTGCTTCTTATGCAATCCTTCCTCGAGGACTGGCATTGGTGATGTCTTGTGTGACTGTTATGCTCAAGAGAATGAGGTCCCCCATGGAAGTGTACTCAGTGTTTCATTGTTTGCTACTGTTATCAGTGGCATTTCCTCCACAGTCAGGAGCCCTGTCAAATGCTCTTTGATTGTGGATGTCTTTGCAATCTTCTACTCTTCCTCTGATTGTACAACGATGAGGCAGCTACAGCTGACCATTAGGAGGCTGGAAACCTGCATCAGGACAACTGGTTTTCAGCTCTCACTGACCCCCCCCCCCCCCCCGGTCTCTCTCTCTCTCTCTCTCTCTCTCTCTCTCTCTCTCTCTCTCTCTCTCTCACACACACACACACACACACACACACACACACACACAGTCGCGCTGACCACTCAGCTATCAGGGGCAGTCTATAGTGCTAATAACATAAATGTAATGCTTTCTCAACACATTTCTCACACTTTTCCATTAGAATGTTTAAAGCAAGGTACTAACCCTTATGCCTGACTAGTGAGATGATGTAGAACAGAAAGGGAATTGTATCAAAACATTAAAAATAGCTACAATCAAGATGCTGTAGGCCTTTACAAACGGGACTGTAAGTCGCTTAAAATGTTGAAGTTGAAAAGCATGTGGTATGCAAATAGAATAGTTAATTATAAAGATAAAATTAATACCATGTGGTCAATTGTGAAAGAACTATCTGGCCAACAGTGCAAGGTTGAGGACATAAAGTCAGTACATAGTAAAAAAGTTTTTGTTACTGACATGTCAAATATATGCACAATATTTAACAGTCAGTTTCTGAATACAGAAATTGACTAAAATAAAAACTTGGTCTCTACAGTGAATCATTTAACTTTAATAGAAAATTGCTTCACAAGACTGCTACTTGAAATTCACTTCAGTGATACAAGAGGGAGACTGAGCCAGTAATTAAATCGCTGAAGTCTTAGGACTCTCATGAATAAGATGGGGTATCTAGCAGAATACTGAGGCACTGTGCTACATGCATATATGCTAACTCATTAATTTGCAACATTTGTAATTTTTCCATCTGAAACGGTCAGTTTCACTTCTGTGCCACTGTTGTTTGTCATTGCCAACCATCTGGTGATGCACTTTGCCCAAGCATTGGTGTATATAAACCACACCCCACCATACCCATGTCCCCCATCTTCACAAAAAGTGAGCAGGTTGGTGTCACTCTAACACTTGAAATCATGTAACAACATTTTTCTGAGTGTGAGCCCCCACCCATTCATCTGCTACCAGCACATTTACAATGTGCTGAAACACAACTCTGGTTCGTGATTGAATATACAATCAAATGTTACACCATCTACTGTTGCTTGTCATTGCCACATTTTACATGTGTAAAACCTGAGAGATCTCATGGTGTCACCATTTCTCACCACCTTACATGAATGGGGCTTCTGTGGCGCACTCCAGATTTTCATCCAAAATTTGCTGTCTCGGCAATCCTTCTGATACCAAACCAGTAATGCCTACATTGATTCCCACACACAGGAAAATGGAATCCCACTAGGGTCTCTTCAAGTGTCACCATCTTCTTAATAGTGGTCAGTGTACTCCATAGGCAATGTATAGTCTCATTGTCCTTATACGTGATGATTTTGGTATCTATTATAGTTCTTTCAACATAAAGAGCCACTGAACGATAATTACAGGATGCTGTAACAAAAGCAGAATATGTACACACAGCTTCAGATTTACCGCTATTGAAACTTCCGTCATGAATTTTTGCTGACAAGAACTGCTCATCCGCACCCAGATCTCTACTTCAAAATGAGCGCTTCATGTGGTCAACACCTATTGCTTCTTAGGACCCATATTTGATGACAGGTTAACTTGGTTATCCCCAGACGGCTTAATTGGACATGCCATTTAAAACATAATGTTCTGAGATGATGTCTCAATACGAGTTCCTGGGGTGTGGACCATTCCACTACTTTGCTACTCTCCAAAGCCAGGCCTGTGGCTCAGCAGGATCATTGGCACTGCAACTCCTCAACTGGATTCATCATTGAGGGATCAGGTATAAACCTGGTGTCTTTTGTATGAGCCCTTTGGACAGTCTCTTGGTAGTCAGGGATTTTCCCCTGTATGAATCAGATGCCACTAATTACTCCTCAACTATGCCATACGTTTCCGAAGACAACCAGAATATCCCAATCAACACCTTCTGTTTCCTGGTATGCAAGCAAAACTTCCAGAAACAATCTTGGTCTGGAATCACAGTATTGGTCCCATCAGTTTTGACTTTTGCGTACCTGCTCTCACTGTGCTACTCATAACACACCAATGATACATGTCTGACCCACAAATTAACATGGATCTTTCTCTCAACCCAAAGGATGTGATAAAAATCCTCAGTTTTCCGCTGATTGTTCCTCTCAGTACCTAGTGGATAGTTGAACGTAGGGCAGGCTACACCTCTGTGTATAATGGCACCAGTGAACAACACACTCTGCCAGTTAGATGCAGTGTCTTTCTGGTGGAATTGTTGCCATTTGCCCATGCTTTGCACTACATCTGAGACCAGTTACATAAGTCTTTCCTAAACTACAGTGACTGTGAGCAGCCTACAGACTACAGCCCCATTTTTCCTGGCCTCCATTTGTAACACAAATACATGCTCTCCTTGTAGACTGGATCCTGAGGAATGAACTTGCAGATGTAGCTCACCAAGTAAACTATCAGGAAGAATGCTCTGGAAATAAAAATACCAATATGTCACATGAACACATACCACTGACTCTTAGCAATGTGGAACAGTGAACTGTGTCATGCCCATGACTAGAACCAATAAGTTATGGACTATAAAGATATCTACAACTGTGTGATGGTTTTCTCTTCAACCATCTTTTCATTAATCCACATCCTCTGCTGCCTCTGTCTTGGTCATACCATTCTGACTCTGATATATTCTGCAGCAAGCCGGCTGAGTCACCACCCAAAATCGTAGCTGATAATGTGTAGGCAGCGAATCAGATTTTAAATTTCATCAGAGTGGATTGTATACTTTTATTCATTGTTGTGGCTCTGTTGCCTGCTAGATGGCCATCACCTGCTGCAGCATTTTTAGCCCTGAGGGACTTCTAACTGGTTCAAACAGCGGTGTCCCAACTCCAGTTTTAATATTATCCTGACAAGAAGTCACCATGGATGGGACTGACTTTTGAAACAATCTGTATTGTGATCTATGGTCCTAAGTATCATGTCCTCCAGTCATTCATCAAAGTGGATCTAGTTTCCCCTCACTGTTCGTTCAGCATATGAGAGGATACCCAAAGAAGACCAGAATAATGTTACCATGGGCAGAGCTTATGTAGTACGCACTTCTGCCGCTAGGTGTGTGTAGCGCAACTTGTAGCCAGATCAGTACCACATGTGCTGTTGACATGGCTTGTTCTGTTCATCTGCAGTGATTGTTTTTCCTGGTACTGTTTTGTTCTTGTTTTGTCTTTTATGATGGCAAGATTAAGTGAACATTTTGCAGCTGTGAAATTTTGTTTTCTACTTGGTAAAAATGCTGCTAAACTGTTTTGATGTTAAAAACAGTTCACCAAGATGTCGCCATTGGAAATACTCAAGTGTACGAGTGGTTTGCTCAATTTAAAAATGGCAATGTGTTGAGTGATGATGAACCTTGTTCTGGACATCCATCAACTACTCGAATCGACGAAAATGTTGAAAAAATTCGAGAGCTTGCAGTCACATACCACTGACAACTGAGCAACTGTCCGAGATTAGTGGGTTATCTTGGAGCTTGGTGATTGTCAAAAATGACCCAATTGTGGTGGACAGTTGACTGGTTCTACCTCCATGACAACATACCTGAACACACAGCTGTCTCTGTTACACAATTTTTGGCTAAAAATGGCATGGTCCTGCTGCCCCACTCACCTTTCTTGGCTGACCTAGCTCCATGTGACTTTCTCTTATTTCCATGCATGAAAGAGGATAAATTTGACAACATTGAAGAAGTCATGGAAAAAATGAGGTAGGAGCTGTTAGCCGTTTCTAAAGATGACTGCAAAAAATGTTTCGAACAGTGGAAGCACCAGTGGGACAAATGTGTTAGTTGTAATGGAGAGTATTTTGAAGGGGATAGCATTGTTTGGTAAACAGTTTGAAAATATAGCTTTTAAAAAATAATCCTTTTTTTTACTCCCATGTATCTTTTTCAGAATAAAATTCTGTCATCAGGTGCAAATATATTTTCATTTCACATATTAAAAATGTATTTTCCACTGATGACTGAATTTTTATCTGAAATATGTATGTAGAACGAACAGTGAGGGGAAACGAGGCCCCACTTTGATGAATGGCTCAAGGACTTAGTCCTTTTGTGCCCAATCTAGGTAGCATTGGAGCAGGGAGATCCCAGTTTGCAATAAGTTGCCCCACGCCACATTTTTTACCTAGTGGCCCTTAGCTACTACAGTAAGGGATTTGTGGCCTGCAATACAAGCAAGTATCTATACTCTTGCTCTAGACCCTTAAAAGTAAAAAATTATGCAGAACAGCGGTGAAACATAATGGTTGCTGGTTCAAATTCCATCAAGTGCTCTGAAAATTTTTATTTTAAAATCTTTATCAGAATGACTTTTAACATTATTTTTATTCAATTAATTGGGTTAAATGTAATTTTTTTATTGGTATTCCTTTGTCATATGATTTTAATCACTGTATTAACTTTCCATTTGCTCTCATTTTTTTCTTCATGACGTTTTTTCATTTGTATGTTTATCTATTATTTTAATTATTTTTATGTGTTGAAGTCAATTTAATTTCTTCCATTTTATCATCTTATATTTTCACCCATGTTCCTGCATTCATTATTTGTATTCCTCATTTTGTTTGAATTTTGTTTTATTTGTACTCTCTGCTTTCGTTTAAATATTCATCTGTATTATTTTGCCTATAGTGCAACAAGAATTTATGTTTTAAGTGTTTCTGTGACCATTCCTTACCATAAAAATGTATTCTTGTATTGAAAAATAAGTTTTTAACACAATTGTACAACTAATATAAGTAGATTATTTCGTCTTTTGTTTTTAATGGATAAATCAGTGTTTACAAACTTTTAAATACTACAAAAGATAAATAACTAAATAACAATAGCTATAGCACGTGGACAAATATCAAAATGAAAAAAGAATGACAAGAAGGAAAAATGATGACCGGCTCGTGGGTGTGGTACTGGGAACCCTAACCTACATCACTGAATAAATGGTTTCAAAGAGGCAGTCCCACGTCTTGGGACCTCTCCTTGTGAGTTTTAGTTTCTTCTTAAAAATGTATTAGTGCTTCTCTTATTAAATAGCTGACTTCTACTACATCTATGTAGATACTCAGCAAGCTACTGTACGGTGCCCCCCCCTGCGGGTTCGGGGGTAAGAATAGGCCCTCAGTATTCCTGCTTGTCGTAAGAGTCGACTAAAAGGAGTCTCAAACGTTTCGGCCTTATGTGATGGTCCCCCGTCGGGTTTGACCTCCATATCTCAAAATTTTTCCGAAGAGTGAGCTGACTGGGGAAGGGCGCCTTACTTGGTGCATTGTGTCCATCTTGCACTGGGAACTTTCGCCAGCTTATTCGTCGTTGCATTGCAGTCCTGGGCATGGATACGTTCCTGCGTGCCCCCCCCCCCCACCCCCTGCAGGTCCGGGGTAAGAATAGGCCCGAGGTATTCCTGCCTGTCGTAAGAGGCGACTAAAAGGAGTTTCAACCGTTTCGGCCTCCCATGTGATGGTCCCCCTTGGGGTTTGACTTCCATTTTTCAAAATTCTACATAAGTACGAGCCTTTTGGGGAAGGACACCTTACGTGGTGTACCACTGGTCCTAAGTGCACTAAGACCTTGGCACTCAGCATTGTACTGGCGTTGTAACCATACCCACTATTCCTCAAATTTGGCCTAAACGCCTGATGGGTTGTACAAGTTACGCCCATAGTGCGTCCCCATCTGCACCAGCAATCATGATGAACTTTCCATGGCACCAGAAATCCAGCACCGTAGCCAGCCCGTTGTGGTGGGGTCGTCATGTACCCTCTAGGTTGTAGCCCCCTGACAACACAGGGATCATACTGCCGATACCTGAGCTGCACCCTCCCCACGTCGGCCAAGGAGTAGATGCCCGTCTCCTTGGGGCATCAGGATTCCCGGCAACGGTCATCCTGCCAGGTGGCCCTTGCTGAGGCTGGGTGGCACCCGTGGGGAGAGCCCCTGGTCGGAGTGGGTGGTATCGGAGCGGACGTTTCGCAGATGAAATGTCAACACGTATCAGGTCGCTCTGCGGCCGAGATTTTCAAAAGAAAAGGTACCGTTTCTAGTTCTGGTTCTCCTGCCCTTTCCCCCTTGGCCACTCCCTGGGAGGAGGGACAGGCCCGCCGGCTTGGGGCGAAGTACTTCCCCCGCTATTTGGTCTGTTCTCGAACCGATGGGGGGACGTTCGCCACCTCCAAGCCCATGTTCTTTGTTCAGCACATTGAGGACATCTTCAGGGAAATCGAGGCTCTCAGCAAGATGCGTTCAGGGTCCGTTCTTATCAAGACCACCTCTGCCACACAGTCGACGGCGCTCCAGGCATGCGACCGCCTAGGGGACATCCCAGTGTCCATTGTCCCGCATCTGGCACTAAATAGGACGCAGGGGGTTATTTTGCATCGTGACCTCCTGCTACAATCTGATGAGGAGCTCAGGGCCAACCTGGAGCGCCGAGGCGTGCATTTCGTCCGGCGACTCCAGCGCGGCCCCAAAGACCGTCGCATCGACACCGGGGCCTTTATCCTCGCTTTCGAGGGGGACGTTCTCCCGGAGAAGGTAAAGGTGATGTGCTACCGGTGTGACGTGCGACCTTACGTCCCACCTCCTATGCGCTGTTTTCGGTGTTTGCGCTTTGGGCACATGTCGTCACGGTGTGAGGCTGAGCCCCTTTGTGGCGATTGTGGATGTCCTCTTCGTGAGGAACATACATGCACCCCACCACCTCGGTGCATTAATTGTCCTGGCATCCACTCGCCTAGATCCTCAGACTGCCCCGCATATCAGAAGGAGAAGAAGACACAAGAACTCAAAACTTTGGATCGGCTCTCTTATTCTGAGGCCAGGAAGAAGTATGACCGCCTCCATCCCGTGCCGTTGACCACTTCGTTTGCCTCAGTTGTGTCCACTCCTTCCGTGGTATCCTCACCCCTATCCTGTCCCCCCTCCGCCTCCTCCGCCCATCAGGGGGCTCTGCCTCCGCCTCCCAAATCCCTCACTTCCAAATCCTCCTCCCCCATGGCCCCCGCCCCCTCTGCCCCAGGGGCCACCCTTCCTCCTCCTCCTCCTCTCCCGGCCGTCCTCAGTTTCGCCGGGACGCTCTGCTGCCTGGCGCTCAGCTGACCTCTCGTCGGCAAATGATGCTGCCCCTCCTACACAACCAGGGACAGCGGCCGCAGCTGGCGACGACTCGATGGAACCAGATCCGCCTCCCGCCGGTTGTAGCGTTGTTCCCTCGCAACCTGGCCCTCTGCAGCCGTCGAGGTGACCAGCTCTTCCCCCGTCTCGTTCCCCCAACTTTTTGACTAGCAATGGCCTTGTTACATTGGAACATAAGAGGTATTCGATCTAATTGGGAGGAATTACAACTGCTCCTCCGCCTGCACTGTCCTCTGATGTCTATTACCATCCCATCTCATTGACCACCCCACTCCAAGCAATAGCTGTCCGTATTACTCTTTCTGCTTTCACTTTTCAGTTTGTACCATCTACACTCCACCGTCATCTGCTGTTAGTCGGGCTGACATGATGCACCTGATCGTTCAGCTTCCCCCGCCGTTTTTATTGTTTGGCGACTTCAATGCCCATCATCCCCTTTGGGGCTCTCCTGCATCCTGTCAAAGAGGCTCACTCTTGGCGGATGTCTTCAACCATCTCAATCTTGTCTGCCTCAATACCGGCGCCCCGACTTTCCTCTCGGACTCTACTCATACCTACTCCCACTTGGACCTCTCGATCTGTTCTACCACTCTTGCCCGTCGGTTCAAGTGGTATGTCCTTTCTGACACCTATTCGAGTGACCACTTCCCCTGTGTCGTTCGTCTCCTGCACCACACCCCATCACCACGTCCTTCGCGCTGGAACATACCAAAAGCTGACTGGGAACTTTACTCCTCCCTGGCGACCTTCCCGGACCACGATTTTCTCAGTTGTGACAGTCAGGTCGAATACCTCACGGCTGTTATCATCAATGCTGCCGAACGTTCCATTCCTCGTACTACTACTTCTTCTTCACGTCGCGTTTCCGTCCCCTGGTGGAACGAGGCTAGTAGAGACGCTATCCGTGCTCGACGACGTGCTTTACGCACCTTTCGCCGCCATCCTACGTTGGCGAATTGTATAGAATACAAACGACTCAGAGCGCAATGCCGTAGAATCATCAAAGACAGCAAAAAAGCTTGTTGGGCCTCTTTCACCAGCTCCTTTAACAGTTTTACTCCCTCTTCCGTCGTTTGGGGTGGCCTGTGCCGGCTGTCGGGCATTAAGGCCCACTCCTCAGTACCTGGCCTGACCTCAGGTAATGAGGTCCTTGTTGATCCTGTGGCTGTCTCCAACGCCTTTGGCCGCTTTTTCGCAGAGGTTTCAAGCTCCGTCCATTACCACCCTGCCTTCCTTCCCAGGAAAGAGGCAGAAGAGGCTCGGCGACCTTCCTTCCACTCGCTGAATCTGGAAACTTATAATGCCCCCTTTACTATGCGGGAACTCGAACGTGCGCTTGCACTGTCCCGGTCCTCTGCTCCGGGGCCGGATGCCATTCACGTTCAGATGCTGGCACACCTTTCTCCGGCGGGCAAAAGCTTCCTTGTTCGTACCTACAATCGCGTCTGGACCGAAGGTCAGGTTCCCATGCGTTGGCGTGACGCCGTCGTTGTTCATTTACCCAAACCCAGGAAGGATAGACACCTTCCTTCTAGTTACCGCCCCATTTCTCTTACAAGCTGTCTCTGTAAGGTGATGGAGCGCATGGTTAATGCTCGGTTAGTCTGGATTTTTGAATCTCGACGGCTACTTACTAATGTCCAATGCGGCTTTCGTCGCCGCCGCTCTGCTGTTGACCACCTTGTGACCTTGTCGACATTCATCATGAACAACTTTTTGCGAAGGCGCCAAACGGTAGCAGTGTTCTTCAACTTGGAGAAGGCTTATGATACCTGTTGGAGAGGAGGTATCCTCCGCGCTATACACAGGTGGGGCCTACGCGGTCGCGTGCCCCTTTTTATTGATTCCTTTTTAACGGATCGAAAGTTTAGGGTACGTGTGGGTTCCGTATTGTTCGACGTCTTCCTCCAGGAGAACGGAGTGCCTCAGGGCTCCGTCTTGAGCGTAGCCCTTTTTGCCATCGCGATCAATCCAAAAATGGATTGTATTCCACCTAATGTCTCAGGCTCCCTCTTTGTCGATGACTTCGCGATCTACTGCAGTGCCCAGAGAACATGCCTCCTGGAGTGCTGCCTTCAGCGTTGTCTAGACAGCCTCTACTCATGGAGCATGGCAAATGGCTTCTGGTTCTCTGAAGAGAAGACGGTTTGTATCAACTTTTGGCGATATAAAGCGTTCCTTCCGCCATCCTTACATCTTGGTCCCGTTGTTCTCCCATTCGTGGAAACAACTAAGTTTCTAGGGCTCACGTTGGACAGGAAACTGTGTTGGTCTCCACATGTCTCTTATTTGGCGGCCCGTTGTACACGTTCCCTTAATGTCCTCAGAGTTCTTAGCGGTTCATCTTGGGGAGCGGATCGCACTGTCCTGCTTCGCTTGTATCGGTCCATAGTCCGATCGAAGCTGGATTATGGGAGCTTCGTCCGCTCGGCCGTCCCTCTTACGCCGGCTCAACTCCATCCACCATCGGGGGATACGTCTTGCAACCGGAGCCTTCTACACTAGTCCCATCGAGAGTCTTTATGCTGAAGCTGCCGAATTACCATTGACCTACCGGCGCGACGTACTGCTGTGTCGGTATGCCTGCCGGCTGTTGTCTATGCCCGACCACCCCTCTTACCAGACCTTCTTCGCCGATTCTCTCGACCGTCAGTACGGGTTGTATGTCTCTGCCCTGCTGCCCCCCGGAGTCCACTTCCGTCGCCTGCTTCGACAATTGGATTTTGCCCTCCCTACCACCTTCAGAGAGGGTGAGAGCCCGATGCCACCTTGGCTCCAGGCTCCGGTTCCTATTTATCTCGACCTCAGCTCACTCCCGAAGGAGGGTACTCCGGCTGCAGTGTATTGCTCACGGTTTGTCGAACTTCGTGCTCGACTTGCCGGTCACACCTTTATTTACACCGATGGCTCCAAAACTGACGATGGTGTCGGCTGTGCCTTTGTCGTCGGGGCCGCCACCTTTAAATACCGGCTCCTCGACCAATGTTCCAGCTTTACGGCCGAGCTTTTTGCTCTCCATCAGGCCGTTCAGTATGCCCGCCGCCACCGCCATTCATCGTATGTACTCTGCTCTGACTCACTCAGTGCTCTTCAGAGCCTTGGAGCTCCCTATCCGGTCCATCCCTTGATTCAACGGATACAGCAGTCCCTCCATTCTTTCGCTGATAATAGTTCTCCTGTCAGCTTCCTGTGGGTTCCCGGACATGTAGGAGTGCCTGGGAATGAGGCTGCGGATTCTGCAGCCAAGGCTGCAGTCCTCCTGCCTCGGCCAGCCTCCCATTGTGTCCCGTCATCTGACGTTCGTGGAGATGTATGTAAGAGGCTTGTGTCGTTGTGGTGGGATGCTTGGTCATCCCTCCAAGGAAACAAGCTCCGGGCAGTAAAACCACTCCCAACTGCTTGGACAACCTCCTCCCGACCATCTCGGCGAGAGGAGGTCCTTCTGACCAGGTTGCGGATTGGGCATTGCCGGTTTAGCCACCGCTACCTGCTCTCCGGTGACCCAGCCCCGCAGTGCCCTTGTGGTCAGGCATTAACAGTGCGCCATGTTTTATTGTCGTGTCCCCGTTTTAATCAATTTCGTGTTGTCCTGTCCCTGCCATCTACTTTACCGGATGTTTTAGCTGATGACGCTCGAGCAGCTGCTCGTATTCTGCGTTTTATAACTTTGACTGGCTTGTCCAAAGACATCTAACCTTTTTACTTATTTTATCTGCATCTTTGTCAGGTCCTTCTGGTGTCACCCCCATCCCCTTGAGTTTTACTAGATTCCATGTGCTCTAACAACAGTGACTGGGCACTAATGACCTCAGTAGTTGAGTGCCCTTAAACCCCACCAAAAAAAAAAATTTCCTGTGTGCACTTTCCGCCATGCAATGTGCAGTGCCACTTTCTGCACCAACGGCCACCATGGACTACATGTCACCTAAAATCCAGCACGGTAGTCAGTGCGTTGTGGTGGGGCCGCCATGTACTCTGTTGGTTGTAGCCCCCTGACAACACAGGGTTCGCTCTATTGATGCCTGCACCGTTAACTCCCCACGTATGCCAAGGAGTAGATGCCCATCTCCCTGGGGCATCAGGACTCCTGGAAATGGCCATCCTGCCAGGTGGCCTTTGATGTGGCTTGGTGGCGCCCGTGGGGAGGGTCCTTGGTCGGAGTAGGTGGCATGAGGGTGGATGACACGCAGTGAAGCGTGGCACATCTTCTCTTGATGGTGGCCAGCAGTCTCTAAGCGTTCAAAAGCTCACTTTAAGTCTACTGTGTATGACCCCAAATCGTTCCACTCCCTGGCCACACCATGGGAGGAACTAAAGGCTATGAATGACAGCGAAAGGTATTCGCCCCGGTATCTCATCTGTACCAGAGCTGATGGGGAATCCTTTGTGTCCGTGAAGCCTCAGTTCTTTGTAGAACATTTAGAGGACAAGTTCGGGTAGGTGGAGGGTTTGTCCAAAATGTGGTCAGGGTCAGTCTTAATAAAAACAGCATCCTCTGCCCAGTCACAAGCCTTGCTTGCTTGTACGAAGCTGGGGGATATTTCTGTTACTATCACCCCGCATAAAAGCTTAAATATGGTCCAGGGCATTACTTTCCACAGAGATCTTTTATAGTCTGATGACGAGCTGCGCGCCAACTTAGAGCGACGAGGTGTCCATTTCGTCCGGCGCGTCCACCGGGGTCCGAGGGATCACCAAGTTGCCACCGGTCCCTTCATCTTGGCCTTCGAGGATGACACATTACCTCATAAGCTCAAGGTGATGGTGTACAATTGTGATGTCAAGCCATATATCCCTCCCCCGATGTAGTGCTTCAAGTGTTGGAAGTTCGGCCATATGTCTTCCCACTGTGCTTCCAGCCTCATATGTCCCCCCTGCGGGTTCGGGGGTTAGAATTGGCCCACGGTATTCCTGCCTGTCGTAAGAGGCGACTAAAAGGAGTTTCAACCGTTTCGGCCTTCCATGTAATGGTCCCCCTTGGGGTTTGACCTCCATTTTTCAAAATTCTACAGAAGTACGAGCCTTTTGGGGAAGGACACCTTACATGGTGTACCACTGGTCCTACGTGCACTAAGTCCTTAGCACTCAGCATTGCACCGGCGTTGTAACCTTACCCACTATTCCTCAAATTGGGCCTCAACGCCTGATGGGTTGTCCAAGTTACGCCCATAGTGTATCTCCATCTGCACCAGCGATCATGATGGACTTTCCATGGCACCAGAAATCCAGCACCGTAGCCAGCCCGTTGTGGTGGGGTCGTCATGTACCCTCTAGGTTGTAGCCCCCTGACAACACAGGGATCGTACTGCCGATACCTGAGCTGCACCCTCCCCACGTCGGCCAAGGAGTAGATGCCCGTCTCCTTGGGGCATCAGGACTCCCGGCAATGGTCATCCTGCCAGGTGGCCCTTGCTGCGGCTGGGTGGCGCCCGTGGGGAGAGCCCCTGGTCGGAGTGGGTGGTATCGGGGCGGACGTTTCGCAGATGAAACGTCAACATGTATCTGGTCGCTCTGCGGCCGAGTCTTTCAAAAGAAAAGGTACCGTTTCTAGTTCTGGTTCTCCTGCCCTTTCCCCCTTGGCCACTCCATGGGAGGAGGGACAGGCCCGCCGGCTTGGGGCGAAGTACTTCCCCCGCTATTTGGTCTGTTCTCGAACCGATGGGGGGACGTTCGCCACCTCCAAGCCCATGTTCTTTGTTCAGCACATTGAGGACGTCTTCGGGGAAATCGAGGCTCTCAGCAAGATGCGATCAGGGTCCGTCCTTATCAAGACCACCTCCGCCACACAGTCGGCGGCGCTCCAGGCGTGCGACCGCCTAGGGGACATGCCAGTATCCATTGTCCCACATCTGGCACTAAATAGGACGCAGGGGGTTATTTTTCATCGTGACCTCCTGCTACAATCTGATGAGGAGCTCAGGGCCAACCTGGAGCGCCGAGGCGTGCATTTCGTCCGGCGAGTCCAGCGCGGCCCCAAAGACCGTCGCATCGACACCGGGGCCTTTATCCTCGCCTTCGAGGGGGATGTTCTCCAGGAGAAGGTGAAGGTGATGTGCTACCGGTGTGACGTGCGACCTTACGTCCCGCCTCCTATGCGCTGTTTTAGGTGTTTGCGCTTTGGGCACATGTCATCACGGTGTGAGGCTGAGCCCCTTTGTGGCGATTGTGGGCGTCCTCTTCGTGAGGAACATACATGCACCCCACCACCTCGGTGCGTTAATTGTCCTGGCGTCCACTCGCCTAGATCCTCAGACTGTCCGGCATATCAGAAGGAGAAAAAGATACAAGAAATCAAAACTTTGGATCGGCTCTCTTATTCTGAGGCCCGGAAGAAGTACGACCGCCTCCATCCCGTGCCATTGACCACCTCGTTTGCCTCGGTTGTGTCCACTCCTTCCGCGGTATCCTCACCCCTATCCTGTCCCCCCTCCACCTCCTCCACCCATCAGGGGGCTCTGCCTCCGCCTCCCAAATCCCTCCCTTCCAAATCCTCCTCCCCCGTGGCCCCCACCCCCTCTGCCCCAGGGGCCACCCTTCCTCCTCCTCCTCCTCCTCCTCCTCCTCCTCCTCCTCCCCCCCCCCACGCCACCTGAGAAGTGATCCTCTTCTCAGGCGTCCATCGGGGAAACTTTCCGGACCCCAGCTTCCGAGGTCCGGCGTTCCAAAACGGACCCCACGCTTGAGGACCTTCTTCGGGTCCAGCCCACCATCCCTGTGCCTCCTCGGCCTTCCAAGAAGGCCTCCAAGAAGAAGTCTCTATCCCCCTCTCCACCCCGGCGCGTTTCGTCTGACGCTCCATCCGTGAGTCGCTGCTCCCGGCCGTCCTCAGTTTCGCCGGGACGCTCTGCTGCCAGGCGCTCCGCCTGCCTTTCGTCGGCAAATGATGCGGCCCGTCCTACACAACCAGGGACAGCGGCCGCAGCTGGCGACGAGTCGATGGAACCGGATCCGCCTCCCGTCGGTTGTAGCGTAGTTCCCTCGCAACCTGGCCCTCCGCGGCCGTCGAGGTGACCAGCTCTTCCCCCCGTCTCGTTCCCCCAACCTTTTGACTGGCGATGGTGTTGTTTCATTGGAACATACGAGGTATCCGATCTAATCGGGAGGAATTACAACTGCTCCTCCGCCGGCACTGTCCGCTCGTCCTTGGTCTCCAGGAAACCAAGTTGCGCCCGACTGACCGTATTGCCTTTACCCACTATACCTCGGAGCGGTATGACCTCACCCCTGTGGACGGTATCCCAGCTCATGGTGGGGTCATGTTGCTCGTTCGGGACGATGTTTATTACCATCCCATCCTATTGACCACCCCACTCCAAGCAATAGCTGTCCGCATTACTCTTTCTGCTTTTACTTTTTCAGTTTGTACCATCTACACTCCACCATCATCTGCTGTTAGTCGGGCTGACATGATGCACCTGATCGTTCAGCTTCCCCCGCCGTTTTTATTGTTTGGCGACTTCAATGCCCATCATCCCCTTTGGGGCTCTCCTGCGTCCTGTCCAAGAGGCTCACTCTTGGCAGATGTCTTCAACCATCTCAATCTTGTCTGCCTCAATACCGGCGCCCCGACCTTCCTTTCGGACTCTACTCATACCTACTCCCACTTGGACCTCTCGATCTGTTCTGCCACTCTTGCCCGTTGGTTCGAGTGGTATGTCCTTTCTGACACCTATTCGAGCGACCACTTCCCCCGTGTCGTTCGTCTTCTGCACCACACCCCATCCCCACGTCCTTCGAGCTGGAACATACTGAAAGCTGACTGGGGACTGTACTCATCCCTGGCGACCTTACCGGACCACGATTTTCCCAGTTGTGACAGTCAGGTCGAATACCTCACGGCTGTTATCATCAATGCTGCCGAACGTTCCATTCCTCGTACTACTTCTTCTTCACGTCGCGTTTCCGTCCCCTGGTGGAACGAGGCTTGTAGGGACGCTATCCGTGCTCGACGACGTGCTTTACGCACCTTTCGCCGCCATCCTACGTTGGCGAATTGTATAGAATACAAACGACTCCGAGCGCAATGCCGTAGAGTCATCAAAGACAGCAAAAAAGCTTGTTGGGCCTCTTTCACCAGCTCCTTTAACAGTTTCACTCCCTCTTCTGTCGTTTGGGGTAGCCTGCGCCGGCTGTCGGGCATTAAGGCCCACTCCTGGGTACCTGGCCTGACCTCAGGTAATGAGGTCCTTGTTGATCCTGTGGCTGTCTCCAACGCCTTTGGCCGCTTTTTCGCGGAGGTTTCAAGCTCCGCCCATTACCATCCTGCCTTCCTTCCCAGGAAAGAGGCAGAAGAGGCTCGGCGACCTTCCTTCCACTCGCTGAATCTGGAAACTTATAATGCCCCCTTTACTATGCGGGAACTCGAACGTGCGCTTGCACTGTCCCGGTCCTCTGCTCCGGGGCCAGATGCCATTCACGTTCAGATGCTGGCACACCTTTCTCCGGCGGGCAAAAGCTTCCTTCTTCGTACCTACAATCGCGTCTGGACCGAAGGTCAAGTCCCCATGCGTTGGCGTGACGCCATTGTTATTCCTATACCCAAACCTGGGAAGGATAGACACCTTCCTTCTAGTTACCGCCCCATTTCTCTTACAAGCTGTGTCTGTAAGGTGATGGAGCGCATGGTTAATGCTCGGTTAGTCTGGATTCTTGAATCTCGACGACTACTTACTAATGTCCAATGCGGCTTTCGTCGCCGCCGCTCCGCTGTTGACCACCTTGTGACCCTGTCGACATTCATCATGAACAACTTTTTGCGAAGGCGCCAAACGGTAGCCGTGTTCTTCGACTTGGAGAAGGCTTATGATACCTGTTGGAGAGGAGGTATCCTCCGCACTATGCACAGGTGGGGCCTCCGCGGTCGCCTGCCCCTTTTTATTGATTCCTTTTTAACGGATCGAAAGTTTAGGGTACGTGTGGGTTCCGTATTGTCCGACGTCTTCCTCCAGGAGAACGGCGTGCCTCAGGGCTCCGTCTTGAGCGTAGCCCTTTTTGCCATAGCGATCAATCCAATTATGGATTGCATTCCACCTAATGTCTCAGGCTCCCTCTTTGTCGATGACTTCGCGATCTACTGCAGTGCCCAGAGAACATGCCTCCTGGAGCGCTGCCTTCAGCGTTGTCTAGACAGCCTCTACTCATGGAGCGTGGCAAATGGCTTCCGGTTCTCTGAAGAGAAGACAGTTTGTATCAACTTTTGGCGATATAAAGTGTTCCTTCCGCCATCCTTACATCTCGGTCCCGTTGTTCTCCCATTTGTGGACACAACTAAGTTTTTAGGGCTCACGTTGGACAGGAAACTGTGTTGGTCTTCACATGTCTCTTATTTGGCGGCCCGTTGTACACGTTCCCATAATGTCCTCAGAGTTCTTAGTGGTTCATCTTGGGGAGCGGATCGCACTGTCCTGCTTCGCTTGTATCGGTCCATAGTCCGATCGAAGCTGGATTATGGGAGCTTCGTCTACTCGTCCGCTCGGCCGTCCCTCTTATGCCGGCTCAACTCCATCCACCATCGGGGGATACGTCTTGCGACCGGAGCCTTCTACACTAGTCCTGTGGAGAGTCTTTATGCTGAAGCTGCCGAGTTACCATTGACTTACCGGCGGAGTTACCATTGACTTACCGGCGCGACGTACTGCTGTGTCGGTATGCCTGCCGGTTGTTGTCTATGCCCGACCACCCCTCTTACGAGTCCTTCTTCGCCGATTCTCTCGACCGTCAGTACGGGTTGTATGTGTCTGCCCTGCTGCCACCCGGAGTCCGCTTCCGTCGCCTGCTTCGACAATTGGATTTTGCCCTCCCTACCACCTTCAGAGAGGGTGAGAGCCCGACACCACCTTGGCTCCAGGCTCCGGTTCCTATTTATCTCGACCTCAGCTCACTCCCGAAGGAGGGTACTCCGGCTGCAGTGTATTGCTCACGGTTTGTCGAACTTCGTGCTCGACTTGCCGGTCACACCTTTATTTACACCGATGGCTCCAAAACTGACGATGGTGTCGGCTGTGCCTTTGTCGTCGGGGCCGCCACCTTTAAATACCGGCTCCTCGACCAATGTTCCAGCTTTACGGCCGAGCTTTTTGCTCTCCATCAGGCCGTTCAGTATGCCCGCCGCCACCGCCATTCATCGTATGTACTCTGCTCTGACTCGCTCAGTGCTCTTCAGAGCCGTGGAGCTCCCTATCAGGTCCATCCCTTGATTCAACGGATACAGCAGTCCCTCCATTCTTTCGCTAATAATGGTGGTTCTGTCAGCTTTCTGTGGGTTCCCGGACATGTAGGAGTGCCTGGGAATGAGGCTGCGGATGCTGCAGCCAAGGCTGCAGTCCTCCTGCCTCGGCCAGCCTCCCATTGTGTCCCGTCATCTGACGTTCGTGGGGATGTATGTAAGAGGCTTGTGTCGTTGTGGTGGGATGCTTGGTCATCCCTCCAAGGAAACAAGCTCCGGGCAGTAAAACCGCTCCCAACTGCTTGGACAACATCCTCCCGACCATCTCGGCGCGAGGAGGTCCTTCTGACCAGGTTGCGGATTGGGCATTGCCGGTTAAGCCACCGCTACCTGCTCTCCGGTGATCCAGCCCCGCAGTGCCCTTGTGGTCAGGCATTAACGGTGCGCCATGTTTTATTGTCGTGTCCCTGTTTTAATCAATTTCGTGTTATCCTGTCCCTGCCATCTACTTTACCGGATGTTTTAGCTGATGACGCTCGAGCAGCTGCTCGTAATCTGCGTTTTATAACTTTGACTGGCTTGTCCAAAGACATTTAACCTTTTTACTTATTTTATCTGCATCTTTGTCATGTACTTCTGGTGTCCCCCCATCCCCTTGAGTTTTAGCAGATTCCATTTGCTCTAACACCAGTGACTGGGCGCTAATGACCTCAGCAGTTGAGCGCCCTTAAACCCTACCAAAAAAAAAAGCATCATATGTCGCGATTGTGGTCGACCATCCCATCCTGATACTCCATGTGCCCCGCCTCCCATCTGTGTCAACTGCGGAGAGCACCATCCCCCTTGCTCGCCGGACTGTCTGATTCTGCAGAAGGAAAGGAAAATAATGGAAATAAAGACTCTGGACAGACTGACCTACACAGAGGCTAAGTGGAAATTTGACCGGCTTCATCCCGTGCACATGACATTTTTCTTATGCCGCCACTGTCACTCCTGCTACAGTTACATCAGCTGCAACACTTCCAGTTAGCTCTGAGTCGAAGGACCACACCTGCCCCCTTGATGGTGGGGGGAACTTCATTCCTTGTTGCTCCTGCCCCATCTACTTCAGGAGCAACCCCCCCCCCCCTCCCCCCCGTCCCCAACCATCGGGGACATCAGTTCCCCCTTCCCAGCTGGAGAAGCATAAGACTTCTTCGGCTCCTCTCATTAGGAAGGGGTCCCTTGGGGACCTCCCTTCGCAAGTTCAGACCAGCAGAAACGCGGATACCTGCAAGTGGCTGAAACAACCACCGGTCGCTGGTCATAGGGCCTCACAGTCATCATCCGTCCCTGAGACTGACCCAGGGAAGCCCTCCCAGCCTGAACCACCGAAGGCACAGCGAGAGAAGCAGAAAAAGAAAAAGGTTCCCAAGAGTCCCGACATTGCGGTGGCACCCGTTCCACCATTTCCTACAAGCTCCGCATCTGAGGACAAGGTTGAGATTCTTGCGTCTGCTGAAGACCTGGATCTCGCCGGTCCCTCAGACGCCATGGTTGTCACTCGCATGGGTACTGAATCGGTGGCAGCGAGTGAACAAGCGGAGTAAACTGCCTTCCCAGTCCCTTCACGCCTTTCTCAGCCATGGACAATACCATCCTCCAGTGGAACTGCAGCAGTTTCTTCCACCATCTAGCTGAGCTCAGACAGCTTATCAGCCTTCACCCTTTCTTCTGCATTGCTCTTCAGGAAACTTGGTTTCCAACAATGCGAACCCCCGCCCTTCGTGGCTATCGGGGTTATTGTAAGAACCGGGCAGCTTATGAAAGTGTATCTGATGACGTCTGCATCTATGTCCTTCACCCTCTTCACAGCGAGTCTGTCCCTCTACAAAAGACCTTTAGAGGCTGTTGCTGTTTGGGTGTGGATGCCACAGGCTGTTACTGTCTGCAGTCTCTATCTTCCCCCGGATGATGATGTCCCGCAGCATGTCCTGGCGGCACTGATAGCCCAATTGCTGCCACCTTTCCTGTTACTGGGCGACTTCAACGCCCATAACCCTTTGTGGGGTGGGTCAGTGGCAACAGGTCGAGGTGCCACCGTTGAGAACGTATTGGCACAGCTTGACCTCTCCCTTCACACATTTCAGTATGGCACATGGCACGTACTCTGCCATCGACCTTTCACTCTGCAGCCCTAGCCTCTTACCGTATGTTCAATGGAGTGTGCATGACGGCCTGTGTGGTAGTGACCACTTTCCGATCTTTCTGTCACTACCACAGTGTCAGTCTTCTGGGCGCCCTTGCAGGTGGGCTATGAATAAGGCTGATTGGAACTTATTCTCCTCCACTGCCGCTATTGAACCTGTTTCTCATGAAGCTATTGATGCGGTGGTTCACTCAGCCACCACTGGCATCGTTACTGCCGCAGAATCTGCCATTCCCAGTTCTTCTGGGTCCCCTCAGCGGAGAACTGTGCCTTGGTGGTCGCCAGCGATCGCCGAGGTGATTAAAGATCGCAGGCGAGCGCTCCATCATCACAAGCGGCATCCATCTTTAGAAATCCTCATCGCCTTTAAACGGTTCCGTGCGCAGGCCCGCCGCCTCATTCGCCAACACAAGCAGGAGTGCTGGGAACGGTATGTTTCCACCATTGGCCTCCATGTCTCTCCATCGCAGGTCTGGGCAAAGATTAGAGGCCTATATGGCTATTGGACCCCTGTCGGCATCCCTGCACTCTCATTGAATGGGGCAATTTATACTGACTCTGACATAATTGCCAACTGCTTAGCAGACCATTTTGCTCTCAGTTCCGCATCTGTGAATTACCCACTGGCTTTCCGCTCCATTCAAGAGCGGTTGGAACATCAGAGCCTTTCGTTTCACACGCGCCATCCTGAATCCTACAATGTCCCATTCAGTGAGTGGGAATTCCACAGTGCCCTAGCCGCTTGCCCTGAAATAGCTCCTGGGCCAGATCGCATCCACTGTCAGATGCTGAAACACCTCTCAGTGGACTGCCAGCGACGCCTCCTTGACCTTTACAACTGTATTTGGATCGAGGGGGTGTTTCTGTTGCAATGGTGGGAGGGTATTGTTATCCCCATTTTGAAACCTGGCAAGAACCCATTGGAGGTGGACAGCTACAGCCGCATTAGCCTGACCAACGTTCTGTGCAAGTTGCTTGAACGCATGGTGAGCCGGCGGTTGAGTTGGGTACTCGAGTCTCGGGGCCTTCTTAGCTCCGTCTCAGGGTGGGTACCGTAAAGGCCGCTCTGCCGCCGACAATCTGGTGAGCCTGGAGTCAGCTATCCGTACGGCCTTTGCCTGCCGTCAGCACCTCGTCGCTGTCTTTTTCGACATGTGGAAGGCGTAAGATATGACATGGCGCCATCACATCCTGTCTACGCTTCATGGTTGGGGTCTTCGGGGTCCACTGCCGATTTTCATCCAAAATTTTCTGTCGAATCCCACCTTCCGTGTGCAAGTCGCGGCCCCCCATAGTTCCTCCTGAGTTCAGGAGAACAGGTTGCCACAGGGACCTGTTTTAAGTGTTTGCCTGTTTTTAATTGCAATTAACGGGCTCGCTGCGGCGGTGGGAACGTCTGTCTCAGCGTCCTTGTATGCTGATGACTTCTGCCTCTATTATAGCTCCATTGGCATTGCAGCTGCTGAATGTCAGCTGCAGGGCACTATCCGTAAGGCGCAGTCTTGGGCTGTCGAGCATAGCTTCCAGTTTTCAGCTGCCAAGACCTGTGTTATGCATTTCTGCCGGCGACAAACAGTTCACCCTGAGCCGCAGCTTTATCTTGCTGGCAAACTTGTTGCTGTGGTGGAGACACATCGCTTTTTGGGTGTGGTTTTTGATGCCTGGTTGACTTGGCTCCCACATATTCGGCAGCTTAAGCAGATGTGTTGGCGGAATCTTAATGCTCTGCAATGCTTGAGCCACACCAGGTGGGGCGCCGACTGCTATACCCTCTTACGGCTCTACCAGGCATTAATCCAGTCCCGTCTGGATTATGGGAGCCTGTCTTACGGTTCAGTATCCCCATCTGCATTGTGGGTGCTGGACCCAATCCTTCACAGCGGGATCCGACTTGCGACTGGTGCTTTCAGGACCAGTGCTGTTGACAGCATACTTGTGGAGGCTGGTGTCCCTCCATTGCGGTTACGGCGCCAACGTCTACTGGCCGCTTATGCTACGCATGTTTGTAGCTTGCCCGGGCATCCTATTTATCATCTCCTGTTCCCGCAGTCGGTTGTCATCTCCCAGAACGTCGGCCCCGGTCGGGTTTTACGATCACGGTCCGCGTCAGGGAGCTTCTCTCCGAGCTTGGGGGTTTTCCCTCTTCCACCTCCTTTCCAAGCCCCTCTGCGTACACCCCCGTAGTGTGTGCCCTGCCCTTGCCTTCGGCTAGAATTGGCACAGGGCCCGAAGGACTCAGTCCCTCTGGAGGCCTTCCGCCGCCGCTTTTATTCCATCCTAACCACCTACCAGGGCTCTGGCGTGTTATACACTGACGGTTCGATGGTTGCTGGTCGTGTTGTTTATGCTCTAACTCTAGGGGACCATTACAAACAACGATCCTTGCCAGCTGGCTGCAGCAGTTTTCACTGCTGAGCTGGTAGCCATCGTTCGTGCCCTAGAGTATATCCGCTCCTGCTCAGGTGAGTCCTTTATCTGTAGCGACTCCCTGAGCAGTTTACGAGCTATCGGCCAGTGTTTCCCCCACTCTGGTCTGGTGATAGCTGTCCAGGAGTCCCTCCATGCTCTTGCCCGTTGCGGCCGCTCTGTGGTCTTTGTGTGGTCCCCAGGCCAAGTTGGGATACCCGGCAATGAACATGTTGACCACCTGGCCAAACAGGCCACCAGTGCACCAACTCTGGACGTTGGCCTCCGGGAGACTGATTTGCGAGCAGTGTTACGCTGCAAAGTTTTCGCGCTATGGTATGCTGAATGGCACAACCTGACCACACCAAACAAACTCGTCCTATCAAGGAGACGACGGATGTGTGGCGTTCCTCCATGCGAGCCACTCGTAGTGACTCAGTTGCCCTTTGTCGGCTCCGTATTGGCCACACCCGGCTGACGCACAGCTATTTACTGCGTCATGAGGACCCGCCTCTATGTCGCTGTGGGACGGCCTTGATGGTGGTCCACATTTTGTTGGCCTGTCCCCTATTAACTATGCTCAGGCAGACATTGGCACTGCCTGATACGCTCCCTGCCCTTTTAACTGATGACTCTGCTATGGCAGGCTTAGTTTTTCATTTTATTCAGGCAGGGGGTTTTTATAACTTAATCTGAGTGTTTATGTTTTTTTGTTTTGAATCTGGCCTTTGGTCTAGGATTTTAGACTGAGTTTTAGTGTGTTTCTCGGTGGTTGGCTTTACTGTTTTGTCTCTATGTTCGGCCAACCACTGTCACACTCTATGTGATTTTAATTTGTTTCATCTGATCTCTGTCTGAATGTTTATTGTCCTGTATCGTCTTCCGTCTTTTCTGTTGTTTGTTTTTTATTCTCTGTGGGTGTTTTTCGTTTTTGGAAAAAGGGACCGATGACCGTAGCAGTCTGGTCCCTTTCATCCCACAAACCAACCAACCACTGTACGGTGTGTGGTGGAGGGTACCCTGTACCACTGCTAGACATTTCCTTTCCTGTTCCGCACACAGATAGTGAGGGAAAAAACTACTGTCTGTATGCCTTCGTATGAGCCCTAATTTCTCATATCTTATCTTCATGGTCCTTATGCGCAATCTATGTTGGCGGCAGTAGAATCATTCGGCAGTCAGCTTCAACTGCCGGTTCTCTAAATTTTCTCAATGGTGTTACTTGAAAAGAACATCACCTTCACTCCATGGATTCCCATTTGAGTTGCCGAAGCATCTCTGTAACACTTTCGTGTTATTCAAACTTATTGGTAACAAATCTAGCAGCCCACCTCTGATTTGCTTTGATGTCCTCCTTCAAACTGACCTGGTACGGATCCCAAACAGTCAAGCAGTATTCAAGAATAGGTCACACCACTGTCCTGTATGTGGTATCCTTTACAGATGAACTTCCTAGAATTCTTCTGATAAACCAAAGTCGACCATTCACCTTCGTTACCGCAGTCCTCACATGCTTGTTCCATTTTATATTGTTTTGCCCAGATATTTAAACAATGTGATTACGTCAAGCAGTACACTACTAATGTTGAATCCAAACAGTACAGGTCTGTTTTTCATACTCATGTGCATTAACTTAAGTTTTCCCTCATTAAGAGCTAGATGCCATTCATGACACAAATTAGAAATTTTGTCAAAGTCATCTTGTATCATCCTACAGTCACTCAACTTTGACTTCACACCATACACGACAGCATCACCAGCAAACAACTGCAGATTGCTGCCCACCCTGTCTGCCAAATTGTTTATGTATATAGAGAACAACAGCAGTCCTATCACACGTCCATGGGGCACTCATGATGATACCCTTGCCTCTGAACACTTGCTCTCGAGGACAACGTACTGGGTTCTATTATTTAAGAAGTCTTAGAGCCACTCAAATAGCTGTGAACTTATTCCATATGCTCATACCTTCATTAAGGAGCTGCAATGTGGCACTATGTCAAATGCTCTCTGGAAATCTAGAAATATGGGGTCTGCCTGTTGCCCTTCATCCATAGTTCACAGTATTTCATGTGAGGAAAGGGAAAGCTGAGTTTTGTACGAGTGATGCTTTCTAAAACCCTGTTGATTCCTAAACTTCTCAGTCTCAAGAAAGTTTATTATATTCAAACTCAGAATGTGTTCAAGAATTCTGCAGCAAACCAAAGTTAGTGATATTGGTTTATAATTTTGCAGGTCCGTACTTTTTCCCTTCTTATGCACAGAAGCCACCTGTGCTTTTTTCCAGTCACTTGGGATTTTGTGCTGGGTGAGAGATTCATGGTAAATGGAAGCTATATAAGCGGCCAATGCCATAGAGTAATATTTGTAAAACTGAGTTGGTATTCCAACTCTATTAATGTGCAACAATGGGCGGGGGGCCTGGTCTCTTGGGGTGCCCTTCCGCCACATGACGACGGTGGGTCTCAGATTGCTCCCAGCTGATGTCTACTGTACCATATTATGTCTTACCCCCTGACTCTTTCAACAATTTAGTCTTAACGTGTCTTATGACCATTCTCTGTATTTCCTTTTGCCCACTTTGTTTGTGGTTTAAAATTGAGTGACTTCCTCCCATGTTTCTGACATGCCCAGTATAGAAGTGCTGATGACCATAGTAGTTTGTTCCCTTAATATTCCATAATCCATCCACCCATGTAGGTAATTTTTCTCTGGTACGTGGCCTTCTACTGTGGTGAGAGGACCCACCGGTTTCTGATGCAAGAGGCATATGTATTTCATTATGCCTCATTTTAATGGAGTACATGTTACATTCTGAGCTGTTAATGGTTGCCCTGCCTTCTGATTTAATGGAAGAGATTATTGTAGTTTTTATAATTGTGTCAAATTCCATATTTAACATTTGGCTCAAATGTGATACTGGCTTCTCTTCTCTGAGTGTAGTACAAGGGCTAGGTTTCAGAATGAAACTTCACTCTTCAGCGTAGAGTGCACTGATATGAAAATATGAAACTTTGTGGTAGATTAAAACTGCTTGCCTTTTGCAGCAAGTGCCCTACTGTCTGAGTTATGCAAACCCGACTCATAATCCATCCTCACACTTTTATTTCATCCACTACCTCATCCCCTACCTTCCAAACTTCACAAAAGGTAGGAGACGAGGTACTGAAGGAAGTATAGCTATGAGGACAGGTCGTGAGTATTGTTTGGGTAGCTCAACTGCCGTGAAAGGCAAAGGTCCTGAGTTGGAGTCTTGGTCCGGTATGCACTTGTAATCTGGCAGAAAATTTCAGGTCTAGGTTTGCTTGAAAGATGATTTTTTTTTTTTTTTTTCAGTGAAGTGCTGAACTCACTGAATATGAGATCTTGTTTGTGTAAACAGGCTAATAACAGCGTACGATGGGGTCCAAAATAAATATTGGTTCCATTTTAACACACATCATTTTGATAAGTGAATTATGCTTTGTCATTGGTTCAACCATTTACAGTTTTCAGTAGATTGCTGTACCCAACTCTAATTTTGAACTGAGCCTGTTTCTGCAAACATATGATTCATGTTTAATATAATGTCCTCCATAAGAACTCATATCACAAGGTAAAGTATTTTGGTGCGTGTACCATCGGCCTGCATCAACAAAATATTTGAGGAAGGAGGGGTGTGTGTGTGTGTGTGTGTGTGTGTGTGTGTGTGTGTGTGTGTGTGTGTGTGTAAAAGGGGAGGGGGGGGGGGGAGAGAGAGAGAGAGAGAGAGAGAGAGAGAGAGAGAGAGAGAGAGAGAGAGAGAGAGAAGCCTTTCATCATTATTTGCAGTAGCATTTTGCTTCAACAACTACTAATAATAAAATTTTCATTTGCAGATTGTTGGTGAAGTTCTTAAGCAGCTAACCGAGGAAAAATGTAAGTTTGTATGTTCATGTTGCATTCAACTACTTTGATTTAATTATATTTTCATTGTTTCTCTGAGGAGCACATCTCTAGTGACCCTGTGCAAAAAAGCTTTTTGTTTCTAAAATAATACTTCCTTTAAATGTCTTTGGCAAGAAATGTAATTTTAGTTCGATATTAATGCCAGTAACAATAAAAGAAGGGAAGGATCAGAGATGGACAGGACATATAGGCGTGCTGTAAAAGGAAAGAAAATATGGAAAGTTAAGGGGGTGAAAATGAGATATACTGGGACAAGAACTTGACACAGCACTAAGAGACATAAATTGAAAGTAGGCTTCGGGAGTTGACGACATTCTCTCAGAATTATTTAGATCTTTGGAGAAACCAGTACTGTTCCACCTAGTGCATTGATTAAATGAGATGGGAAAAATACCCTCAGACTTTTAAAAAATAAAATAATTCCAATACACTGAGGTTGCAAAAGTCATGGGATATCACCCTAGCGCGATGCCTCTATAACTGTCCACAAATGCAAAAGTGTTGCAGTGCAGGAATTTGTGCACAAACTGACCTCTTGATTATGTTCCATATATGGTTGATGAGATTCATCTTGGGTAATCTGAGTGCCCAAATCATTCACTCAAATTGTCCTGAATGTTCTTCAAACCAGTCGCAAACAGTTGTGGTCTGGTGACATGATGCATTGTCACCCATAAAAATTCCATCGTTGTTTGTGAGAATGAAGTCCATGAATGGCTGGCTGCAAATGGTCTCTGAGTAACCAAACACAGCCATTTCCAGTAAATTCCAGTCCATTCCATGTAAACACAGCCCTCATAATTATGGAGCCACCACCAGCTTGCACAGTGCCTTTTTGACAACTTGTGTCCATGGCTTCGGGGGTCAATGCCACACTTGAACTGTACCATCGACTCTTACTAACTGAATTCAGGGCTCACGTGACCACGCCACAGTTTTCCAGTCATCTAGGGTCGAACCGAGGATCATGAGCCCAGGAGAGGAGCTGAAGGTGATGTACTATTTGGAAAGGCACTCAAATTGGTTGTCTGCTGCCATAGCCCGTTAACACTAAATTTTGCCACACTGTCATAATGATTATGTTCATTGCCTGTCCCACATTGATTTCTGCAGTTATTTCACAATATGTTGCTTGTCTGTTAGCACTGACAATGTAATGCAAACGCCGCTGCTCTCCGTCATTAAGTGAAGGCCACTGGCTACTGCATGGTCTGTGGTGAGATGTTGTTTTTGTTGTTGTTGTTGTTGTTGTTGTTGTTGCGGTCTTCAGTCCAGAGACTGGTTTGATGCAGCTCTCCATGCTACTCTATCCTGTGCAAGCTTTTTCATCTCCCAGTACCTACTGCAACCTACATCCTTCTGAATCTGTTTAGTGTACTCATCTCTTGGTCTCCCTCTACAATTTTTACCCTCCATGCTGCCCTCCAATACTAAATTGGTGATCCCTTGATGCCTCAAAACATGTCCTACCAACAGGTCCCTTCTTTTTGTCAAGTTGTGCCACAAACTCCTCTTCTCCCCAATTCTATTCAATACCTCCTCATTAGTTATGTGATCTACCCATCGAATCTTCAGCATTCTTCTGTAGCACCACATTTCGAAAGCTTCTATTCTCTTCTTGTCTAAACTATTTAACGTCCACGTTTCACTTCCATACATGGCTACACTCCATACAAATACTTTCAGAAATGACTTCCTGACACTTAAATCTATACTTGATGTTAACAAATTTCTCTTCTTCAGAAACACTTTCCTTGCCATTGCCAGTCTACATTTTATATCCCCTCTACTTCAACCATCATCAGTTATTTTTCCCCCCAAATAGCAAAACTCATTTACTACTTCAAGCGTCTCATTTCCTAATCTAATTCCCGCAGCATCACCCGACTTAATTTGACTACATTCCATTATCCTCGTTTTGCTTTTGTTGATGTTCATCTCATATCCTCCATTCAAGACACTGTCCATTCCTTTAAGCTGCTCTTCCAGGTACTTTGCTGTCTCTGACAGAATTAAAATGTCATCGGCGAACCTCAGTTTTATTTCTTCTCCATGGATTTTAATACCTACTCCGAATTTTTCTTTTGTTTCCTTTACTCTTGCTCAACATACAAATTGAATAACGTTGGGGATAGGCTACAACCCTATCTCACTGCCTTCTCAACACTGCTTCCCTTTCATGCCCCTCAGCTCTTATAACTGCCATGTGTTTCTGTACAAATTGTAAATAGCCATTCACTCCCTGTATTTTATCCCTGCCACCTTCAGAGTTTGAAAGAGAGTAATCCAGTCAACATTGTCAAAAGCTTTCTCTAAGTCTACAAATGCTAGAAAAGTAGGTTTGCCTTTCCTTAATCTATCTTCTAAGATAAGTCGTAGGGTCAGTATCGCCTCATGTGTTCCAACATTTCTACGGAATCCAAACTGATCTTCCCCAAGGTTGGCTTCTACCAGTTTTTCCATTCATCTGTAAAGAATTTGTGTTAGTATTTTGCTGCTGTGACTTATTAAACTGATAGTTTGGTAAACAAAAGTGCTGGCAGGTCGATAGACACACAAAAATACACAAACATACACACAAAATTCAAGCTTTCACAACAAACGGTTGCTTCATCAGGAAAGAGGGAAGGAGAGGGAAAGACAAAAGGATGTGGGTTTTAAGGGAGAGGGTAAGGAGTCACTCCAATCCCGGGAGCGGAAAGACTTACCTTGGGGGGGAGGGGAAAGGACAGGTACACACACACACACACACACACACACACACACACACACACACACACAAGAAGACATTTGTAAAGGCAAAGAGTTTGGGCAGAGATGTCAGTCGAGGCGGAAGTAAAGACATATTTTTCCCACGTGGAATGTTTCCCTCTATTATATTGATAGTTTGGTAATTTTCACATCTGTCAACACCTGCTTTCTTTGGGATTGGATTTATTATATTATTCTTGAAGTCTAGGGTATTTCGCCTCTCTCATACATCTTGCTCACTAGATGGCAGAATTTTGTTAGGCCTGGCTCTCCCAAGGCTGTCAGTAGTACTAATGAAATGTTGTCTACTCCCGTGGCCTTGTTTCGACTTAGGTCATTCAGTGCTCTGTCAAACTCTTCACGCAGTATTGTACCTCCTGTTTCATCTTCATCTACATTCTCTTCCATTTCCATAATATTGTCCTCAAATATTGCCCTTGTATAGACCCTCTATATGCTCCTTCCACCTTTCTGCCTTCCCTTCTTTACTTAGAACTGGGTTTCCATATGAGCTCTTGATATTCATGCAAGTGGTTCTCTTTTCTCCAAAAGGCTCTTTAATTTTCCTGTAGGCAGTATCTATCTTACCCCTAGTGATATTACTGATATGCGCCCCTACATCCTTACATTTGTCCTCTAGCCATCACTGCTTAGCCATTTTGCACTTCCTGTTGATCTCATTTTTGAGACATTTGTATTCCTTTTTGCCTGCTCCATTTACTGCATTTTTGTATTTTCTCCTTTCATCAATTAAATTCAGTATATCTTCTGTTACCCAAGGATTTCTACTAGCCCTCATCTATTTAATGTTCTTTCAGTTCATCCAGGTCCCATCTCCTCAAATTCCCATTCTTTTGCAGTTTCTTTAGTTTTAATCTATAATTCATAACCAATAGATTCTGGTCAGAGTCCACATCTGCCCCTGGAAATGTCGTACAATTTAAAACCTGGTTCCTGAATCTCTGTCTTACCAGTATATCATCCATCTGAGACCTTCGAGTATCTCCAGGCTTCTTCCATTTATTCAACCTTCTTTCATGATTCTTGAACCAAGTGTTAGCTATGATTAAGTTATGCTCTGTGCAGAATTCTACCACGCGGCTTCCTCTTTCATTCCTTATTCCCATTCCATATTCACCTACTACATTTCCTTCTCTTCCTTTTCCTACTATCGAGTTCCAGTCACCCATGGCTGTTAAATTTTCATCTCCCTTCACTATCTGAATAATTTCTTTTATCTCGTCATACATTTCATCAATCTCTTCGTCATCTGCAGAGCTAGTTGGCATATAAACTTGTACTACTGTGGTAGGTGTGGGCTTCGTATCTATTTTGGCTACAATAATGCGCTCACTATGCTGTTTGTAGTAGCTTACCCGCATTCCTATTTTTTTATTCATTATCAAGCCTACTCCCTCATTATCCCTATTTGATTTTGTATTTATAACCCTGTATTCACTTGACCAGAAGTCTTGTTCCTCCTGCCACTGAACTTCACTAATTCCCACTATATCTAACTTCAACCTATCCATTTCCCTTTTTAAATTTTCTAACCTTCCTGCCCGATTAAGGGATCTGACATTCCACGCTCGGATCCGTACGCCAGTTTTCTTTCTCCTGATAACAACGTCCTCCTGAGTAGTAGTTCTCCCCCCCCCCCCCCCCCCCCCTCCCCTCTCTGTATACTCTATAGACTGTGAATCTCAGAAGATTGGTTTCCCTAATGATTTCCAAAATGGAATGTCCTATTTGTCTAGCTCCATTTATCATTCCACAATCAGTCACTTAATTCCCATCGTGCAGTCATAATATGTTGGAAATCTTCTAACATGAATCAGCTGAGTACAAATGACAGCTTCACTAATGCACTGCCCTTTTATACCCTGCATATGCGATACTACTGCCATCTGTAAATGTGCATATCACCATCCCATGACTTCTGTAATTTCAGTGTGTTAAAGAATACAGATGTTAGCATAACTGAGTCATCATTTAACATAGTCATGTATGCAGAACACTAAAACAAATTATCTACAGAGGAATTGAAAGATTGGTAAAAGCTGGACTGTGGGAAGGTCAGTTTGAGCTCCAGAGTAATGAAGGAATATGGAAGGCAATTCTGACCAGATGACTACATTTATTGCATTTGTAGAGCCAGAAAAAGCTTTTGAAAATGTTGACTGCAATATAAACTTTCTATTTCTGAGATAATAGGGATGAAAGACTTGGAGGATATGGCTATGTAAAACTTAAAAAGAAACTGGACAGCAGTTATAAGAGTTGAACATGAAAGGGGAGCTGTAGTTGAGAAGACTCAATCAGGATTGAGCCTCTTCCTTGCATTATTCAGTCAGTAATGGACATCAAGGAGAAATTTTGAAAGGGAATTAAATTTCAGGGGAAGAAATAAAAACTTTGAGATTTGTGTATGACATTTTGATTCTGGCAATGATAGAAAAGGACTCGAAATGAGTAGTTTCCTGAAGTGGGTTACAGGAAGAACATCAAGAAAATGAAACAAGGGTAAGGGAGAGTAGTTGCATTAAATCAAGCAACACTCAGTGAGTCACTAAAAGTGATGGATGAGTTTTCTATGTGGTCAGGAAAGCAACTGATCATTATATAAGTAAAGAAGATATAAAAGTCAGATTGGCAATAGCAAGAAAAACTTTTCTGAACTAGAAATTTAACATTGAATGTAATTAAAATGTTAGGAAGTCTTTTCTGAAAGTATGTGTCAGGAGTGTAGCTTTGTGTGGAAGTCGTATGTAGATGCTGAACAATACAGAGAACAGAAGCTTTTGAAATATAGCGCTATAGAAGAATGAAGAAGACAATGTTTGTGAACCTGCTAACTAATGAAGAGAGCTGAATCAAAGATTTGTGACACATCATGACTAAACGGAGAATTTGATAGGTAGGACACATCCTTGGGCATCAAAGGATAGTTAATATGATAGTGGAGGAAACTGTGCGAGTTAAAATAATTGGAGACTATAGGCTACACTGAAGTAAACTATTTCAAATGGATGTAGGTTACAGCAACTTAACAAAGATAAAGAGACTTGGTAAAGGTAGACTAGCATGGAGAGCTGCATCAAACCAGTCTTTGGACTGAAGACCACAACAACAATATTAATGCCTTTGACTGTTGTTGGTGATTCACTCTTGATTAGTTTCAGTTGTTACCTCCCCACCACTCCCCAATTTCTATTTTTCCTTGTCCACTGTCTTATCTCACTTTAAAAGTAGTGCATTGTAGCTGTATTTTAGTTGTAGTTTTTGCTTTTATCAGTATCAACCAAAAGTCACTCCTACATTACAATAAATGTAGGAAAGCTATTGCTACACTTGAGTTTAATGTTGTATTTAGTAACCATCTGAAATACATAAAAAATGTACTACTTTATTTACGTATACAGAAATAGATTATGGAAGTCTTTGATATAGTTGTTTGTTTCATTGTGCTCAAGCAGTTTCTTTTAACAGTTATAGTGAAAGCAACAAATGGCCCTCGATATGTAGTGGGCTGCAGAAGACAGCTGGACAAAGCTCGCCTAAAGTCAGGTACGCGAGTAGCACTGGACATGACAACACTTACAATTATGCGTTACTTGCCAAGAGAAGTTGATCCATTAGTGTACAACATGTCACATGAAGATCCAGGAGAAGTTACATATTCTGCAATTGGTGGTCTCAGTGAGCAAATAAGAGAGCTAAGAGAGGTATGCCTGATAAATACTGATATATTAATCGTAAAGTAGAGGCAGATTTAGAATTAAAACATTATTGTAAATGAAACAATTACTAATAAACTTACAAGTTATATTTTTTCATGTATACCACATTGAAAGTTGACCGACAGTGCTTCAATTGTCTATTTGATGTAGCAATATTCTGAGTAGTGACTTATACATAATCTTCCCTTAGCCGTCAAATAACTTTACCTGATGACTGAATTCTAAAGAACATAATCGTTTCTCATTTCATATACATGAACAATATAATTGTGTGCATGTAGAGTGTTATAAAGATTTATTTTATGTCATTAAGTAGTTAATATCTATTTTTGTGGCACAATATACACTTGAGTTTTATACCGTCTTGGGGGATACAATTGCTAAACAATTTGCGTTGGAGCTCTCCTTTCCCACAAATCTCTGGATCTGATAGACGACAACTTTCAGAACTAAAGTGATACACTGAATTAAACACAAGCTTCTTTATTGTCTTAACATTTATATTATGAATGCATTTGTAAGGCACATGACAGGACCTTTCAGTATTGTTTGCCTATCTTCTTGTTGTGAATTTGATGATTAGAAATTGTCTCACTGCAGAAAATTGTAAAGCTGTTTCTGCTTTGACGTTGCACAAATGTAGAACAAACAGATAAAGAGGAGTGATTGTGAAACATGTAAATGACTAAAATTACTCACCAATGAAAAGGCAATTGGATCTGACAGATTACCTTAACAACTCTATTTGTAAATTACATGGGAGAAGTGACTTCTTTTTAGCAATAGTTTATTGTAAGTCTTGGAGCAGTGAAGCATTCCAATTGATTAAAGTGGAGGTCATTTCTGCTTACTAGAATAATACTCAGAAAGATTTGTATAAGTATAGGTCTCTGTATTGCTGACGTCAATGTGTTCTATAATTATGTAATATGAATTGTGATTCTATGTTGCAAGCTTTTTGCAGATAGAAAAACTCCTCTGCAGGAATCAAAATGGATTTAGCAGAAAGCATCTCCCTCTGTTTATCCGTGAGATTTAGAAGATTGTAGGTAATGGCATGCAGATTGATGGCTGTCAGCAGAAGAGGAAAACAAAATAGCCTCAGGGATAGGGAGAGGGAGATGGTGGGGTGGTGGGAGAGGGAGATAGGCCAGAAAGAGAATGAGGGTATGCTGGAAGGTCAGATAGCATGCTCTGGGCAAACCACCTCACTTAACCAAAAGTAATAGTTTCAGGAAGACTTTACCTAGTTTTTCAAGGGGCGTTAAGGTCTGTAGTTCATGCCAGGTCACACTTCACTGCACTCCATGGTTACACTGCTTATTATGCAGTGTCATTCCTCAGTTTACAAAACATTGCTTTTTTGTGCTTTTTTAATCAGGTAAATAACTTCAACTTGAAGTTCATTTCATTATGGGAGCCTTGATAATATAAGTGCCAGATACATGTTATAATAATCATAACTTTTCAGAAAGTGTTTAGGTACTGAAATGATTATATTACAAACTAGAGGTAAATACAAGGAATTCTTATATGTTGTTATAATACACACATGATAATTATTTCTCACTTTTATGACATTTGTGATCTGTTCATCTATATCTACATCTGCATGGATATTCTGCAAATCACACTTAAGTGCCTGGTAGATGGTCTATCAAACCATCTTTACAATAATTCTCTAATATACCACTCTCAAACAACACGCGGAAAAAACGAGAACCTATATCTTTCCGTGTGAGCTCTGATTTCCCTTATTGTATTTTGATGATCGTTTCTCCTAATGAAGTTCAGCGTCACTAAAATATTTTGGCATTCGGAGGAGAAAGTTGGTGATTGAAATTTTGTGAGAAGATTCTGCTGCAGTGAAAACCGCCTTTGTTATAATGGTGTCCATTCCAAACCCTGTATCATGGCCATTACACTATCTCCCCTATTTCGCGATAAGACAAAACATGCTGCTCTTTGTTGAACTTTCTCAATGTACTCCGTCAATCCTATCCAGTAAGGATCCCACACCGAGCAACACTACTCCAGAAGAAGATTGACAGATGTAGTGTAGGCATGAGTTATGACCTCTTTAGATTGTATTTGAAATTGTGTACTATGTACATTTGCATATGTGTTCTCATTGCAGGTAATTGAACTACCACTGTTAAATCCAGAGCTGTTCCAGAGAGTTGGCATCACCCCACCTAAAGGTTGTCTTCTTTATGGACCTCCAGGCACAGGAAAAACTCTTCTTGCACGTGCAGTAGCAAGTCAGTTAGATGCCAATTTTTTGAAGGTAGGTCATTTCACTAACCTGGGGCAGCAATGTTGAAAATACTGGAATGGAATATATTCAGTGGAATGAGTGTAAGGGAACTCCTCATTCTAGAGAGAAAGCAATTTGTATTAGTGTAAATAAATACCGAGATGATTATTTTTAATGGTTGTGTTGTTTTTGTCTAATTATCATCAAATTTACTGGGTGCTGTAGCTAATTAAGGCATTTTCAGTAAAGTGCTAATAGTTCTGCAAAGGAAATCAGCATTTCTGTCACCTTCAGAAATGTAGCAAAGTAAGATAGTGGAAGGGAAAGGGAGTGACTTAGAGAGAGAATGGACAGCAACTATGAATTACCTCCTGTGTCAGGGTCAAAATAAATCAAAATGCAATAAATAATTTCAAAGCACACTATCCAAGTATATGGAATGTAGTACATATCTGTACCATTGGAGGTTGATGAGAGAAAAATTTTATTGAACTCTGATGGTATTTAAGGAGTATGAAGTGGGATAACTGACACCAGCCAGTCGTAAATGTACTGTTTCAGAAAAGAATGAATAATAATATTCATTCACATTATCTGTGTGCCTTTCACTACACTTAGATACAGAATGTCACAAAATAGTTATTAGCTGGGAGGTTGTCTTGAACACAGTAGTGCTCTATTTGCTGCTGTTTTATAGGTTTTGGGTGGGAATTGGCAAAATGTTGGGAGTATTAATCTGGTATGAAATTAGGTGAGTGAAGCAGTTGTTGTCATAATGACATAGAATGTGAATAATTCACTACTTGGTATTAAGGGGTCTGATTTGTTTGCATAAAAAGGAAACACATAAGTTCTCAGTATCTAATTTGACTGCTAATAACACTTACTGCTTAAATTAATTGGCATATTTTTTGTTTCTAGGTTGTCTCTAGTGCTATTGTGGATAAATATATTGGAGAAAGTGCTCGTCTGATTAGAGAAATGTTTAATTATGCTCGTGATCATCAGCCATGTATCATCTTTATGGATGAAATTGATGCTATTGGTAACTATCTGATGTTTGTGAAATACTAGAGGATATAGCTATCAAAATATTTAAATAATTAACCTATCGTAGACAACTGAAACAGCTGTACATAAAAATAAAATAATTTTGAATATAAAAATTTTGGGTAAATAGTAACATATTTCATTCAGGTGGTAGAAGGTTCTCAGAAGGAACATCAGCAGATAGAGAAATCCAAAGAACTTTGATGGAGCTTCTTAACCAGATGGATGGCTTTGATTCCCTGGGTCAGGTATGTTTATGTTAAAGTAACTGCATCCTTTACAGTTAATAAGACTCTTAAGCATTAAGATAAGCTAAAAAGTAATTTTACTCTTTAAATACATCTGTCATATTAGTGGGGTATGGATAATTGTAGAAAGTACACTAGGTGACTGATAGTTGAAGTATGTTATTAGAATGTATACTATGTTAATTTTGGTGACTGAAGCTCAATGGCTGTTATTAGAAGATCCAAATGTTGCTTTATCTTTGTAGATGATACACTGAGGAATAAAGAAAATAGAAGGATACAAGAATAAAACATAGTTCTAGTCTTTGGATGAAAAGGCTGTCAGTGAAATATTTGAACTTAAACAGATAGTTCCTAGGGAAATGGGTTGTAATTAAATTTTGACAAGATTTGGTACAAACAGTGCAGTAGTTCTCTACAAGCTATAAAATTAGTATATTCATACAGTGAGGTGAAAGATGTAGATAGTGTTAAGTTATTTGGACTACAGATAGATCACAATCATAACTGGAAAACCCACATGCTAGAATTTGTGAAGTGTCTAAGCTCAGCTACAATTTCAGCATTTGCAGTTAATGCTATAGCTGATGTAAAATGAAGAAACTAGTGTAGTTAGCACATTTCATTGACCAATGAGTTTTGGAATCGTTTTTTGGGAAACTCAACTTATAGGACTAATAAAGGGTCTTTCATTAATCCTTTAACTGCCGTGGTTGAGTTAATTGCTCATGCACTGCCACTCCACATGTGCTGAGGACTTGTTTAAAACTGACCCCCTAGGTTTTCGCGAAGCCCTGTTGACATGTTTACGCATCCTATTATGCCGACCTCTCACTGCTACAGATAAGTTATTTCTGTATCTCGGTGAATAAAAACATTTTGAGTATTTTATGAAACATCACATGTGCCTCCTTGCATGCTATCATTTGCAAAAATCCCTGGTTGATATCCTGAACAGTTTATGAAATATGATGACAGTTAAGACAATGATTCGTGATGCACTGGGATGGAAATGGGCGCCTTGCATGTGTCCGTTCATCAGGTATAAAAATCAGCAACTCAAGACTGAAGTGAGATATCATTCTGCTCTAAATTTCAAGTAAATTTTGAATATATTACCTACATTTCATAAACTGCAATGTATGAGCTAAAATCTGTTATGCGCAAAGTTTACGTTATTACCTCTGCAAACTCTAAAGTTTCATTCAGTGTTTCACTTAATATGATGCAGCACAGCAATATATCATATAACAAAAAGAAATTCAATCCTTTATTAAGGGAAAGTGTTAGATTGTAAGATGTGCAAAAATCTAATTTTTTTCGCCTAATTGTTTTCTTAAAATCAGAAGATAAGTATCTCATAGTGGCCACATTATCAGCATTTTGCGAGCAGTACAGCCATAACAAAGTTGCACTTGGCGCAGAATGCAGAGAGCATGTCTGTAGCAGTGAAAGGATTAAGAATGATACTCCGCTGCAGAGTGAAAATCTCATTCAAGAATGATACTTTTTAAAATTTGAAAAAGCAATAAACCACACAATGCATAAAAGTGAATGGTACTTTATTTGAAGCATAGACATTGCAGTTGTTATGTTGTGAACAAAATGTCATTTGGAAATGTCCACCATAGCTTTGAACATGACACATGCAATGTCTCCAATTGTTAGTCACTCTGTCCAACACTAGTGGTTTTAGCCTGTCGAATGTCCGCCTCGAAATGTTCCAAAGTTCATGGCTTGTCGGGGTAGACCTGGACTTTGATGCTACCCCAAAGAAGAAAAAAAATCCATGGATGTTAAATTACCTGACCGGGCAGTCAATGCACAGATCCATGCTTGAGATGATCCGGTTGCCAAACTTTTCTCTCAGCAAATTGAGCATAACATCAGCTGTGTGGCATGCTGTGCCATGCTGCTGGAACCACATGTTTTCAATACCTGCGGTCTCAGTATCTGGCCACAGAAACTCATATAACATGGATCTTTAGCTGTTGCCATTGACAGTAATGGTTTTTCTCTCATTATCTCGTAAGAAATAATGTCTGGTGATGCCCCTGCATCATAAACTGTGCCACATGGTGAGTTTTTCTGAATACAGTAGTACTTCATGGACCACTTGTGGGTTGTTCTCTCTCTCTCTCTCTCTCTCTCTCTCTCTCTCTCTCTCTCTCTCTCTCTCTCATAACAACAATTTTTGTCACTGAGACAGCAACTAAGACAAAAATGTGCCTCATTTGAGATGATTTTTCCATTGAAATCTGTATCAGCTTCCACTGCTGTATGTCCCAGTCATCGAACGTGCGACACAATCTGTGATCGTTTGGTTTCAACTTTTGAGTCGATACAACTTTATACAGATGCAGGCCTAAATCCTTTTGTAAGATTCAACAAGTTGTCTCAGATAGCCACAACTCTGAGATCATCTTGAAACTGATACTTTTGGCTTTGTCTCAATACTGGTTGCTATTACTGTGTGCTTTACTTTGTGGCTTGATGGCTTTGGTCATGTAGAGTGAAATCCCATTCAAAATTGTCCTCTGTGTGGCACATCGCTGAATAGAGGAATGGGGTTTGTGACCCAATTCTCTGCTGACAAACAACGAGTACCCACAACTTAGCTGCCACTTTGGCATAGTTTTCTAATGAGTTATAAAAATTCAGAAAAAGTAAGTTACTGCATGAAGAAACTGCAAATTTTACTCAGTAATTTCACACCTGCAAGCACACAAAAAATACCTTAACTGGTAATTACAATTTTAAAAAGCATCACTCTTAATGAAAGACCCTTTATTTTCAGAACACAGAAGCATGTTGTAAGAAACACACAAACGTCCATACTTGGCAAACCAGTGTGACAAGCCTGGTAGTTGGTACTTACCATTAACTACATACAGTGAAACCCCACTTTTGAACTTTTCAAGGGACGTCAAAAAATGGTGTAAAATGCGCGAAACTGTAAAATGTGGGAAATAACATTTTAAGCTGTAAAAGTTATGTATAGGATACCCCCTTGCATTTTCAAACTTTGTGGATGATATACAGGGGATGGAACTTAAATAGTGGCAACTATTTATTCACAACCGATACAAGAGAGTTACATGTTTGCACCTGTTACTGTCCTTCAAAGTAGTCACCAGCGTTGTGTAGAACCCATTGCCAGGCGAAGTATACCGTTAGCAGAGACTATTATGTTGATGGTGCAAATGGAGCTGTCTAAAGTTATGGTGATTCTCATGTACGACTGTGATGTTATCCTAACACATTATGTTCGGGGACTGATGACCTCAGATGTTAAGTCCTATAGTGCTTAGAACCATTTTGAGCATTACGGCCCTTCACAGCAAACCGTCAATGCACGGTATTACTGTTCGTTTTTGGAGCATCACCTGCAACCAGCTTTGCGAAAGAAGCGGCGACACACTCTGTGCAACCCACCCATCATTTTACAGGACAGTGCGCGGGGGCATACAGTGCAAGCTGTGGCTGCTCTGATCGGTCGATGGGACTGGGAAGTACTGTACCATCCACCGTACTCCCCGGATTTAAGTCCTTGTGACTTTGATTTGATTCCGAAGATGAAGGAACCACTTCGTGGCATTCGCTTCAGAACTCTTCCAGAGATTCGACATGCAGTAGACCACTCCATTCACACCATCAACAGAACAGGCTCTGCTAATGGTATACTATGCCTTCCACATTGCTGGCAATGGGTTCTACACAATGCTGGTGACTACTTTGAAGGACAGTAACAGGAGTAAACATGTAACTCTTTTGTATTGGTTGTGAATAAATAGTTGCCACTATTTAAGTTGCAACCCTCGTATGTACATAACAGGCATCAAAAGACTTGTCAGGGGCTTGTTTATCATGTAATAAAGGTTTATTACCCAATAAAAACCTCTGATATAACTGGAACTGATAAGTGTCTGGGAAGGAGGAATGTTTGACTCAATTTCATACATCATAATCAATGTTTTTGAAAGTCTGCAGCTGTCATCATTATTTAAGTAATGAAATACTGTACTAGATATGTTTTTTTTCATGCTTTGCACGGCGCATTTCAAGAATTTTTTTCACATTGTCAAGTGCAAATATGTAGATACATATCTTGTGTTGTTTGCATTTTTGTTCTCTCTCTCTCTCTCTCTCTCTCTCTCTACTGTAATAGTCTTTTTGAGGTTGCCAGGTACTGTGCCACTTTAGTTATGCAGAAAACCACACACACACACACACACACACACACACACACATACACACACACACACACACACACACACACACACACACACACACAAATTATCACTCACATTGTTTGTTTGTGTAACATCGCAAAAAAATACATACGTAAATACTGCTCTTGATAAATTCAGCATGAAAAAAAATATATAACCGGCACTGAGTTTATACTAAAAATGTTTGGGTGACGCAAAAATGAATGACAGTGTCAACTAGTGCTACAAGTGGCCAAATCCCAAAACACGCTAAATATGTTTTGACAAAGGTGTCACGATCACAACAATCGTGAAAGTGCGTTTGCACAGTATAGGCAATTTGGATGTGGCTGTGATTGGTCATAATTAGTGTTTGTATCGATACGCACTTGAAACCCATGAAATATGTGCCAAAACTCCTCAAAATATGCAGTTAAAATATGCTCTTACTGCCAGTATATGCCTTTAAATATGCAGCTAAAATTCTTTAAGTATGCATTTCTCTTAGATAAATTCTTTAAAATATGCATCTTAAGTGGGAAAATTAATGAATAACCATCAAATATTTTCAATAATGGCTATAATTCAATGAATAAAATGAAGTACAACATAGGTACTTGCATGATAAGTTTGGTAAATTCTAAAAATTAGTTTGTTTGGACTACCAACATTTTTTTCCCATATTCTCTACATGAAAATTTTGCTGTGGTCAGATAACATTTTCAGTCTCTCACCAATCTGACCTGGCCAACTCTTGCTCTGTGTCCTGAGTCCTTCGACGAGAGCCACTGCCTTAGTATCTTCCATGTTAAGTGTCTCAAGTTTCTCAGTTAGGTCTGGAAGGCCACCCAATTGCACTCAGATGGAAGACAGGCTGTGTAACACTTTGGAATTCTTCAGGGCATCCTTGGCTTTTCGTATGGCTAAATTTTCGATATCTTCAAAGCCCTTTAGGGCCTGGAACAAGAAAGTAGTAATCTAGTGAATGTCAGTTTCAAGCTGAAAACTGCTGTACAGAGAAATAAGCTTAATACTGGAATTATATGTTGTGTTTGTTTTCTTTGCTTATTCAATTTATCCAGAAATACATATGCACCCATACCTCTTCAACTTTTCTGTGGTTGTCTGCAAAATAGTTTGCAGCTGAAATCCATGTTCCCCACCTCGTCAAGACTGGCTCCGGTAGCAGAGGACAGTCAGGGAGAGCAGTCTTGTAAGCTCTCACTCTACTTGGTGCCTTGATGAAAACCTTCTTTGCTGAAGATATAAGGCTGTTGACCTCTGCCAATGTGGTTCTGACCTCTTCAGCAACTCGATGGATGCCAATGACCCAGACACGTGAGGTGAATAATTTTAGGGTAAAACACACGGAGACACTCTGCGGCCTTCAGCATATATGCAGCACTGTCCATCACAATGGCCAAAACCTTGTTCTCCCCACATTTCTGATCTTCCTTCCTCCATAGCACACTTGGAAGAAAATCAAAGGATTTTACAATTTTTTTATTATTTTTTTATTGGCTCAGTACATAATGTGAAAAACTAATTATTGTCTCGGTATATGATGTGAAAAACTGTGCTCTTATATTACCTACATTTACTTTAAACTATTCAATATTGGCGAAACTTACACAATGCTTCCTGCATTGTGCATGCAGTCCTGGCGTGTATCGTTTGTTCCACGTCTTTGCACAGTACGAGGTGTCCTCATCCAGCCTCGTAAGCAGAGAGTTTTCCAACTATGGCGTGCACCATATACAGACAGCAAGAATCAGTGATTTCGTCAGTGAATAGCCAGACTGGGGAATGGCCAATGTCTTCCTAATATTCTCCAATGTTTGTAATATAGAAACTAAATTAAAAAATACATGTAAACATGTGGACACTACACAGGAGACATACACATGCAAACAAACTATATCCATTTTAGCTCCTACCTATATTTTGACTGTCTTCTTATGTATATACATTGACCAAAATAATAGTCATTTAATTTGCACAAAAAGTTATATTCTTTAAAAATAAATTTAGTTTCTTTTTTTGCAGTGAACGTTCAGAGACACTCTCTTCTTCTCAAGTCCTTTCTTCATGTGTCTTTTCCTTTCTTGAAAAACTTCACATACTTTAAGTTTAGTTTTTTTTTTTAATTCAAGTAACAATGTTCATTGTACAAAAACAAACGTTTAAACAAAATTTAAATTTATTTTTGGTTTTTTAAATTAATGACTATTATTTTGGCCCATGTATAAACCAAATTATATCCATTGATTTTCACATACCTATATTCATAGAAATTACCAAAAACTCTTTTCATACAATGGGGCCACATAGTTCTTCTGAGCGTTGACTTGTGAGGAATATCTTTTCCTGTGCATTTTTCAAGAAAGCCCTTAATCCTTCATTCTCCAACTTAGTCAAGGAGATGTTTGCCTTTATTAAAACCTGACAAAGATCTTCATTGAACTCATTTTTGTCGTCTATATGCTTCAAAAATGAGATGATCAGTGGTTGCTGTGAAGTTTTAACAACGTCTTGGTTACGTTGTTCTGGTGCTGAGACGTCTTTTTATGCTGATCCAGTTGAAATTTTTTTTCATCCCTGACCTAAAACGTTGGAGAAGGGAATAAATATCAATAAGTACATAAATTGTACAAAAATGTAAGAGAACAGTGTGTACCGGCGAGATGGTCACTCAAAAAAGTGAATTAAGACTACAAATTGGAACTTCTATCCTCTCACAACATTTAACATTTTTTTTATTTGCAATGATGCTGAAGGTAATTCCTAAACGTTTTATCTTTTCTTTTCTATTGTACATAGAAAACATGCACGCAAATTTACGAATGAATTTAATAATTGTTTAATTTCTTGGAAAAATTATCGAAAAAGAAAAAAAATTAAACTTACCTCTTTTTCACATAGCTATATTATTTTTCCATCCATTGTAAAAGCACAATTGCTCCCGATCCATTTCCGTAAATTATTGGTTGTTGGCCGGGGCGTATTCGTAATTTGAAGAAGGTAGCAAAGTGTCAATGTGAATAGCACGGAAACATACGCAAGAATGATTCATATTTCAAAATGCCAACAATAACGAGTAGGGCAACACAAATACTGGAGCACGTGTCTACTCTGATAATCCATCTTGCAACATTGAACCATCACAAGTCCTTAGCATCCTTATCAGAGAGACTACCTAAGTGGAAAAACAAGACTGTGTCCCTCCATAAGCTATCCACGTTTACCTGAAAGGCTTTTATTCTGATGGATCATCCTGTATTATCTCATTTTGGAAATTTATTGGTCTAATATTCTGGGAGGTTCTTGGGTTGCCAGGGAACTAAATTAACCTCAATATGACCTCTAAATATCAAAAATAGGCACCTTTATGGACGTTTCCTCTAAATATGACAATAGTATGCTCAAACGCTAAAAATACGCAAATATATGCAATTTGAATTTAATATATCATAATTCGTGAAGACACAACACCAGGTACCATAAGAAAATGATATGCAAAATCCGAACTCTAGTCATAATATCTTTATTCAAACAAACCTAGTTACTCCCATCAGCCACCACGCTAAGTAGAGCTTGGCAGCTGCGGCAGATATGGTACAAATTGTTCAAACGTTTACACATTTACTGGTTCAAATCCCTGGTGTCAAGAAACTTAACCACGTAATATTTGTAAACACTACTGGATGGCCAACATCATGCCAGAGTAATTTTTTTTCTGCACAAACAGTTTTTTGTAACGCGTAAATCGCAGGAAAATTATAAATATGTTGACGCAAAATCGGGTGCAAATTAATATTTTGGACATAGGAAATTTGACGGGAATGAAAAAAATTTTGTAAACTGCAAGAAAATGTTAATTCCAGGAATGTAAAACTGGGGTTATACTTATAAGATTTTTTGTGTAAAAGAGAAATTCAGTTGAGTGCTTTATGCATTATGAGATAAAATTGTTGGCCAGTGCTTACCTTCAGAAGACTGGTGATAGACAGGTACAAAAGGGCCACACTACCTAGTTTTTGGAGCTAATAGTTCCCTTGTAGGGGAGAAGAGGTGGGGGGAGGGGGGGAGGAGGGCTATGTTGGGAAATGTTAAAAAAGGAGGGCAGGTCACTCTGATCCCATGATGACAGAGAACCCAACATAACTCCCTTGCCAACAAGGGAAATGTTGCTTCCGAAAGCTGCTTTGTGTGTCTCTTATAATTATATTTGTGTCCATCAGTGTTACTATACATTTAGTCTCCTGGATGTAAGTACAAGCAAGCAGTCCTATCTCATAATTTATTAGATTCTTTCCGTGATCCATTTGCGTATGGAATTATACAGTGAGATAAAAGTCGTTGGATACCTCCTAATATCGTGTCAGAGCTCCCTTTGCCTGGCGTAGCGCAGCAGCTCGATGTGCCATGGACTCAAGCCTTTAAAGGCCCCGTACAGAAATACTGAGCCATGCTACCTATATAGCCATCCATAATTGTGGAAGTGTTGCTGGTGCAGGAATTTTGTACTCGAACAACCTCTCAATTATGTCCCTTATATGCCCAATGGGATTAATGTAGGGCAATCTGAGTGACCAAACTGTTAGTTCAAATTGTTCAGAATGTTCTTCACACCAATCGCGAACAGTTGTGGCCCAGTGATGAGGCACATTGTCATCCTTAAAAATTCCATTGTGGTTTGGGAACATGAATTCCATGAATGGTTGCAGGTGGTCTCTAAGTACCCAAACATAACCATTTCCAGTCTTTGATCAGTTCAGTTGGACCACAGGACCTAGTTCACTCCATGTAAACACAGCCTACACCATTATAATGCCACTGCCAGCTTGCATAGTATCTTGTTGGCAACTTGGGCTTGTGGCTTCACGGAATCTGCACCACACTTGAACCTTACCATCAGCTCTTTCCAACTGAAATCGGGTCACATCTGACCAGACCATAGTTTTCCAGTCATTGAGGATCCAACTGATATGGTCGCGAGCCCAGGCGAGGTGTTGCAGGCAATGTCGTGCTGTTAGCAGAGGCACCTGCATCATTTGTCTGCTGCCATAGCCCATTAACACCAAATTTCTTGGCACTGCCCTAACGAATGCATTCATTGTATATCCCACATTGATTTCTGTGGTAATTTCATACGGTGTTGCTTGTCTGTTAGCACTGACAACTCTATGCAAACGCCCCTTCTCTCAGTCGTTAAGTAATGATTGTTGGCTACTGCATTGTCAGTGGTGTGGGGTAGTGCCTGAAATTTGGTATTCAGAGTACACTCTTGATCCTGTCGATCACAGAATATTTAAGTTCTTATTGATTTCCGAAATGGAATTACCCATGCGTCTAGGTCCAACGACTATTATGCATCAAAAGTCTGTTGATTCTCATTGTGCAGCCATAATCACATTGGAAACCTTTTCATGTGAATCACTTGAGTCCAAATGACAGTTCCACCAATGCACTGCTCTTTTATACCTTGTGTGCACCATACTACCACCTTGTATGTACATGTGTGTCACTAGCCCATGACTTGTCACCTCAGTGTATGTGCTTAATTGCCTCTGTAAATACTATAATTCTCTCAAAATTGTCTGCACAGTCCCTAAGGGACCAGCATTTGGTGGGTCATAGTGTATTCCTAAACTTCTCACTTAATGCTGGTTTCAGAAACTTCATAAGTCTGTAGATGTCTATGGATAATTGATGTTTACCTTCAAGTGTCTGCCATTTTGAGTTTCCAGCATTTCCATTAGGTTCTTCCGTGAGTCCAACAAACCTGTGAATGTTTCTGCAGCAGTTCTTTGAATACATTCAACATTGCCTATTAATAGTATTTGACATGGCTGCTACACATTTAAGCAGTATTCTAAGATAGCTTGCAGAGTGTATTGAAAGCAATCTCCTTTGCAGATGGATAGCATTTTGCCAGTATGCTACCAGTGAAGTTGAGTATGTCACCAGCCTTTCTCACAGTTGAGCCTACATGATAATTTCATGTCATATATCTACAAATTGCTACACCCAGGCATTTGTATAAGTTAAATGATTACAATTGTCTCATTGATAATGTAGCCATAGGATACAGCATTTCTGTATTTTCTGAAGTGCACAATTTTACATTTCAGAACATGTAAAACATTTCATGATTGCACCATTGCAACATTTTTAAGTCTTATCAAGATCTGACTGACTGTTTGTGCATTTTTTTTCAGAAATTAGACAACTATGCCATATGCAAAAAGTCTGAAGTTACTATTAAATTGTCTGCCATATCATTGAGATATATGAACAGTGATGGTCCCTATGCAGATAACAGGGGACTGCATGACATTAATTATACACCTGTCATCTAAGATAACAGGCTGTGTTCATCAAAAAATCCTCAGATCTCTCTCAAATTTATTCATCCCCTGATGACTATATTTTAATTAATAACAGTATAGTACTGAGTCAAATACTTTCAAAAGTTAAGAAACACCACAGCAACCTGGCTGCCTTGATCCATGACTTTCAGGATGTAATGTTTGAAAAGCACGAATTGAGTTTCACATGAACAATATTTTCAGAATCCATGCTTGTTGGCATTGAGGTGGTCATTCTGTTTGAGACACCTCATTACATTTGATTTCAGAATACATTGTAAGACTTTTCAACAGATGGATATCAGTGTCATAGGAGGGTAGGATTGAGGACCACTTCTGCTACCTTCTTGTAGCTGGGTGTGACTTACACTTTCTTCCAACTACTAGTATTTTATTTGATTAATCGACAGTGTATTCTATTTAAAATTAGGCTAACTCACCTGCAAATTCTGTATAACATCTGATATGGATTCCATGAGGCCCCTGGAGCTTTGTTCAGTTTTAGCAATTTTCTGTTTCGCAACACCACTGACAGTAATATCTGTATTACTCATCTTTGCACTGGTGCAAGAATTGAACTGGAGCAGTTCTTGTGAAAATACCATTATTGCTTTTGCTTTGTTATCTCCAGTCTCAGTTTGTGTATCAGCCAAGAGTATTTGGACACATTAACATTGGTGCCACTGACAGCCTTTACATATCAACCGAAATTCTTGGAGTTTTTTGAGAGTTATTGTGACAAAGATTCTGCCATAGGACTAAATGTTTCAAGTTCCTCATTGAGGTAGACATTGCTGCGCCTTTATCCAGTGTACTAAAGATCTAAATCATTTTACAGTGTTTTAAGTTCCCCTCTGTATTTTGGTTCAGTATAGACGTCCTCAGAGAGGTCAAATCTATATACCGTTAGATCTAATGTACTGGGTGTTTCATCACAGTGGTTACAAAGTTTCAGGAAAGATTGAGTGCACCTAGATGATGGAAAATTACATAGCAATGGATGGTTGGAAACACTTTCTTAGCACGGTAGTGATGACGTGAATCACTAGGAAGGAAGGATACAAGCAGGGTAAGAAAATATGTTTACTATGTAAGAACAAAAGCAGACAACAATAACTATCAAAGAAGGTGTTCGAAATTACGACTCTGAATCGTGATGCAGACCTCACATTTCTGGTGCAAGAAATATCTGATCGCCTGGAAAATGCTGAGCATTCCCCAGACTTCCCCAGCAGTTGCCATGATGCATGCAACAAGTTCCTCAGCACTGTTAATGGAGGTTTAATACACTAGCGTCTTGACATATCCCCAGAGGAAGTAGTTAAGGCAAGTGAGGTCTGGCCGTTTTGCTGGCCAGTACAATGGAGCATCCTGGCGGATCCAATGTTGATGATACATTGCATTCGGATGATGACGCACATCAAGACTGTGGTATGTGGGGGACCATCATGCTGTAATCATATCGCAGAATGCATTGCAGCACGTATGTGTGCATCGTCCAATAGCTGAAGCAATATTTGCTGAAGAAAGATGAGATAGGTTCCACGTGACAAATGCTGGGCACGAAGTACAGCCCAACTAGATGGTCAATATAATACTGGTCTATACAGTAACTGAAAATTGTCTGTGGACTGCACAATTCTTGTTGCGTCATATGCACATGGGTGTTGTGGAAGTTGGACATCTACAACACCCCCCCCCCCCCCTGCGCGCGCCCACACACACACACACACACACACACACACACACACACACACACGCTTGTGTCACCTCATCAGTGAAATAAATGGTGGCTGGAAAATGGAGATCTGTTGTACCGCCGCGCAATTGCGACTTGTGGAGCAAAATGGTTTTCATCCAGTAGCTGCAGATGCAGGGTCTGTTAAGCTACAATAATTGCAAGTGCTCTTTAATAACTGCAGTAATTAACCTTGAAGAGACTAGTTTCTCTTATAACAAAAGAAAAGCCTGGCATTAAATTTCCTGACTTCGTGAACTTAGTTGGAACTTTGATTCTCGAACTTTCTTTGTTTTAGAGGCTGTGTTCTCTAACAAGCTCAAAAATTGGGCAATTTATGATGAATGCACCTGAGACAACATACTGCTATTGAAGGAGGAGAACATAGTATGGTATAACAGTTCCAGTCATTGCAAAACACTACTACACCACAGTAGTTGCCTTCAAGAGATTTGTTTGTGTTGCAATCCTACACTTTCAAACACTTCCGTAGAACAAACTGGTTTAACAAGCAAAAAAAAGGTGGATATATTCTATTGATTACATAAATAGCTACACTACAATTAAGGGGAAATGATTTTCAAACCGGATATTGCTGCTGAATTTTGTAGAATACAGAACTGTAACTCACAGTAGTCGATTTAATATGTAATATGTTATGCACAACACTCTAAAAACCCCAAAAATATGTAGAGATATACCTTCATTCGCAAAGATGTACTATAAAAGTAACTGGAAGGATTGTCTGCAGGACACTAATGCCAAAATTGTTTAAAGCACAAATGTAGATTACAACTAATGCTGCAGTACGAAACATATAAGTAGATTTTAGTATTAAAAAATAGACAATTTATCATGACACATGCACAAGTTTTGATTCAGTCAACTTACATAGCTCATTTAAATTTAATCTAAAATGTTGGAGTCTAGACCATCTATAAATGAAACTTACACACTTCATCACTATATTGCAACATCTGCCAAAGACGTCTTAGTGCAGTTTGAGAAATACAACTAACATAATTTAAAGGGTTGTGGTGTAAGTCATATCCAAGTGGCAGAAAAGTTCGGTGATAATGTTGCACACTCAGATGAAATTGTATTACAGGAAGTACACTCATTTCAGAGTGGAAGTTGTGTAGAAAGCATCACTACAGATTTTTCTAGCATTTCTTATTGACTACAAATAATTTAATGGTTAAAGATAACTATTAACTGAATAGTAGATGGGCTGATAAGTTTAAAGGCACAGACAAAAGTATTTTAGCTTTGGACACATCCACACACACACACACACACACACACACACACACACACACACACACACACACACACACACACACTCTTCTGTGCAACTACATTATCCCTGCACATTGTTATTTGCATCATACTAGGACTTTCCATTACCATATTTAAAGCTTAATAGTGTTCCGACAGTGGAAGATCTGAGATTGAATAACAAGTGTATAAATTAGGTTACTGTTCACTACATACAGGAGGCCTTAATTGGCAGGTAGTCACATTTAGTTCGATACTGTCCAGTAGTCTAACTTTAAATGTGCCTTTCTGCCACTCAAAACACGTATGTGGTGAGTAGCAATCTACCCAATTTACAATGTGTACTGTTATTCCACATGTCTGACAAGATTTATTTTCTCTGGTTACTTTTACACTGTTAGAACAAGTCTGTTTTTCTACATTTTCTAATGTGCTTAAACATTCAAAACGCTTGTTGACTGTAATTTTCGTGGCGTAACTACTAGCCTTACTTTACTTTTTCAGTAATATATTAGTCTGTTATATACATAATATTGCATACATTTTATTTTTAAAAAATTCTTTGTAAAACTTAAACACATCACACATGTCAGTATTTCTGTATTTATAGTGAAGGCTTTTCCTTGTCACTCAAGAATTTTCACATGTAGTCAACATAGCAGAACTGTGTTTACTTTAACATAACACCATAAGTGTACCACCTATATCCATTGAAGTATAAGAGTAGTTTAAGATGCAGATGTAAGAATACTTCTTTTAAATATAACACTAAAGTAATGCTTGCCAATTTTTGTTACAGGTGAAAATAATTATGGCCACCAACCGTCCAGATACTCTCGACCCTGCCCTGCTAAGGCCAGGCCGCCTTGACAGAAAGATTGAGATTCCTCTTCCTAATGAACAGGCACGCCTTGAAATTCTTAAGATACATGCTGGACCAATTGCAAAACATGGTGAAATTGGTCAGTGTTTCTTAGCTGTATTATATATCACCTAGTTTATTCCATATGGTTGTCTACATAAGGATGTCATTCATGTGCATTACTTCTTTACTAGTTGTCTGTATATTCTGTGAATTTTTGCACTTTCATTTATTTTTGAACTCGTCTTGTTCAACGGAAAAGACAAGGATTCTATGAAAATCACCTTGGCTGTGGGCTATTCAAACAGATTTTACTATTCCGCATATACGAATGGCACATACTTATTAAAGACCACATTCTGTGCAAATATGAGTCACAAAGTAACTTAAAGATACAGAGGACATTTAACAATGGTTTTGTCATTTCTTATTGAAGAGTTCATTTGGTTTGTCATCAGTTAGTTGTGGTAATAATACACTGGGTTTATATCAAGGTTGAATCAGACATATTGATTACAGTAATAAAACTGCCTTAAGTAACTCTAGATATTTCTATATCACAATCTGATCGTGTTGGTGATGAGTGTTTATGCAGATCATTATGCATGACCCATATTAGAGCTATTGCTGTCTTTCATTGTGTAGTATTTTATGTAGGCCCATTACATTATGAATATATTTTGTGTTTCTGTGCACACTAAATTACAAGATGTTAGTCGACTTGTTTACATGTAAATCATGCCAACATAATTTTCATGTCTCCCTTCTGGCCTTACACTACTGTTTTAATAACAAAACAGGCACTCTGGATGGAACATTGTTGTAATAAGTCACAAAGTTTATTTTACATTACAAATATAGTACTAAGAGATTTTGTAAAATTTGTTGAGTCCAGTATATTTTTGTTGTAAAGTATCTGGATTTTTGTATTGGTTGATAACATTTATTTTCCAGAGCAAATATACAGTCCAATACTTCAATGTAACCGATGTGTGGCAAAATGATCAATGTGCTGCACATCACTTGGAGTCAGTTGTGACATTTTTTGATAGGGCATTGTGTTGACACTACTTATCAAAGATTCATGAAGAAATTTTTCTTCCAAGTGACCATGCCGAACTCTTGCCTCCATTTTGCAAGTCATAAAAACTTGCATTTATATTACAACAAGAATACTTCTACTATACACTCTTGAAGGTACTAAGGCTTTCTATAAGTCCGTGCATTGTTAGATTTTCAAGCTTGTTCCTTATGACATAAAATAATGTTGCTGGCATTCTAATTTCTATTAATAGTGTAATTACTATGGTATAAATGTTGCTATAATTCTACTTTCAAGAGTGTGCGTGTTTAGTATTCTCTATGGTGGGTAAAATAAAACTGGCCTGGAAAATATTTGCAAAAGGATATCACAGGGTTGTCCCTTGTTAATGAACATCACAACAGATGCTGGAAATGGTCACTGTTGACATTGATGCAGTGCCGTGTGCTCAATTTATCAATCTGCGAGACACATTTAGCAACTCTGCGTGAGGGATAGCAGCAGTTGCATTTCGAATGTTCTGATGTAGCTCTTCAGTGTGTGAGGATTATTTTAGTATGTCTGATGGTTCAGTTTGCCACACAAGTAAAAATCTCAGGGCCAAATAGTTCTCTTCACCTTGTGCAGTCACGACGAGGTTGTCAAGGCTGGGTGTGCTTCTGCTCCATCTTGCTGAAAATATCTGCACTATCATTAATCTTCTGTAAACTGATCCTCATATAGAGTAAACTGATTCTGAACATACCAGTTAGCATTAACAGTATGGTGAAAGAATCATGTTGCACTGCAAAGCAACAGCTCTTCGTAATAGCGATGGGGATTTTCTGATGCATAATGGCACATGTTCTGGGAGTTCACGTACCCTGATAGGCTGAACCATGCCTCATCTTAAGACATGAAAAACTGAGGAATCGAAAGTACTGATTCCACTTCACTCAGAAACTGTAGTCAGAGCTCAAGACAGAAAAGATCGTCTGGACGCTTTTTACTTGTGCACGACATTAAATTTATAAGTATGCATATGCAGGTTGTTTTTTGATAATTGTTCAGTGTAAGAATCTTTTAATTCCCACTTGCACAGATAAACTGTGTTGAGATTTCATCAGACTTTGTTCCAGGCTTCCCTTCACTTGAGCTGTTTTCTGGTGTTTGAAGTCTTTTTGGTCAGTTGCAGTTTTTATTCATTGCAGAGCTTGTTTCACACCATTGTGTTTGCAAGTTTTGCATTGCAGACATTTTTTTGTAGGTCTTGACAAAATATTTCTAGTCTTAAACTATTGTATAGATAGTTCCACACACATTTTCCACAAATTGTGCATAACTCCTGACAGTGGACACGAACTGATTTATCGTGAGCACCATTTTGTGTAGCATTCAGCTGATCACTAAACATGTTTGCTACTCTCACTCAGTTGTATGCGATTATGCATTGTGAGAAATTCAAACATAACTTGCAACAATAATTGTATGTTGCTATGGCATTGGAGATTGCAGCATTAGAGAGTAGATGATATCCATTAAAATCTGCCCTCAGCAATCCATTCTCATGATAGTTTATCTGTTTTCAGTTTCAAATTCAGCACTCTGCAGCTTCTACACTAGGTGTCACAGTTGGTCAGTGAAATCAAAACATTCCAGTTCATTGTTTCTCATTTATTACTGTCACACTTCTGAAACAACATGGGCATGTACCAGCACCTCCTTCCCCCTTCCCCAAGAAACCTTAAGCAGGTGCTTCAGAAGTACTGAAATGTTTGATTTAAGGATCTTGATCTAATGCTGTCATTAATTATGTAGCAAATAGCAGTACCAGTTGTCTCTTGTAGTAGGATTATCTGATAAACAGTGTGTTTTACACTGGCCTTCGCTGTACGTCCCACTTATAAAGAAAAACAGATAAAGTATTTTAAAATATATCATCACATAAGAAAAACTATTAATACATAAAATTTTTATGTTCTAGATTATGAAGCAGTAGTGAAGTTATCTGACGGTTTCAATGGAGCAGATCTGCGGAATGTATGTACAGAAGCTGGTCTTTTTGCTATCAGAGCTGAACGAGAATATGTTATACAGGAGGACTTCATGAAAGCTGTGAGGAAAGTAGCAGATAACAAAAAGCTGGAATCAAAGTTGGACTATAAGCCTGTGTGATTTTTTTTATTCAATACAATTATTCTGCTTACTGTGCGTTTGCAATTTTTTTTTTTTTTTCGATTTTGTGTTCAAATACAATGAAAAAGTAAAACTTTTAACCACGTACCTTGTGATTAATCTCCCATGTTGTTCCTTCAGGTGATTTTATCGTTTGCTTTTTTGTTACAGTGCAGATGTTTCACATTCAATAAATTATTTTCTATTAAATTCAAATAATATTTGTCATTATTCTGTTTTATACACATCAAAGCAACGCAGTACATGATATCTACGAGGGCGGTTCAGAAAGTAACCTCCGATTGGTCACAGTGCGGGTTGTGGGGGGATTAGCGACGCCATCTGTGCGTTCACGCACTCAACAGGTCAGTCGGCATCAAGCCGTGGTCGAGTGAACGTCGTACCTGCGCCAGTTTAGTTTTTGTGGCAGTTTGAAATGTGTGCTGCAATAGAAAACCCTGCCAAATGTGAAGTGCGTGCTGTCATAAGGTTTTTTACAGCCAAAGGATATTCTGCAGCAGCTATTCATCGTGAGCTTTGTGCCGTGTACGGACCAAGAGTTATGAGTGAAGGAGTTGTCCATGAATGGGTACGTTTATTTAAAAGTGGACGAGAAAACGTTCATGATGAAGAGAGGAGTGGTAGACCATCATTGGTGACTGACGAACTCGTTCAGACAGTTGATGCAAAAGTTCGTGAAAATCGACGTTTCTCAATGTCGGAGTTGTCTACTGGTTTTCCACAGATTTCTAAGACTCTCTTGTACGAGATAGTGACAGCAAGATTGGGTTACCGTAAGTTCTGTGCACGATGGGTGCCCAAAATTCTTACCGACCACCACAAAACTCAAAGAATGGCCTCTGCATTAGACTTTCTGTCACGTTATGAGGACGAAGGAGAACCATTGTTAAACAGCATCGTGACCGGTGACGAAACCTGGATTAAGTACGTGAACCCTGAGACAAAAGAACAATCAAAGATGTGGGCACATTCAAATTCGCCTACCAAACCAAGAAAAGCCTCGCAAGATTTTTCTGCCAGAAAACTGATGGCAACGGTGTTTTGGGATGCCGAAGGGGTGTTGTTGGTTGAATTCATGGAATGTGGTACGACCATTAATCAAGACGTGTACTGTGAAACAATAAAAAAGTTACGATGGGCTATACAGAACAAACGCCGTGGTATGCTGACTTCCGGTATCATTTTTTTGCACGATAACGCCCGTCCTCACTCTGCTCACAGAACAACGGCCCTTCTTGAGTCCTTCAAGTGGGACGTTATCAACCATCCACCTTACAGCCCAGACCTGGCGCCAAGTGATTATCACCTCTTCATGCATTTGAAGAAATGGCTCGGGTCACAGCGGTTTGATGACGACGAACAGCTCAAAGATGCGGTCACAGGCTGGCTCCAGGCACAAGCGGGTGATTTTTATGCAGAAGGAATTTCAAAGCTTGTGAAGAGATACGATAAGTGCCTCAATCGCTATGGAGACTATGTAGAAAAATAGTGCAAAGATGTAGTTATAAGATGTATATATTAAAATATTTTTATTTAACTTGGTGTATTTTTTTAAATCAACCGGAGGTTACTTTCTGAACGGCCCTCGTATATAAGAACCAACTGATACACAACTCAATTAATTATATAAGTTGAACTAAAACTTAGACAATACCCTGCACGATTTACTCCAATTAGGTAAAAAGTTCTTTCTTGGTTAATTTTTTTGTAACATTTCAGAGGCCTTGTTATTTAGTAATACTGTCATTACTTTACTGTCTTTGTACATCCAGGTAAGAAGTAGAAAAAAGTATAATGATGGCTGTGCATAAATTCCAAATACTGCAAAATGCAAAGAGAACGAAGTCATAGCTGACATTATGATATTACTGTCAAAATGAGTCCCTCGGGAATACCAAAAAATGTTTTAAATAAGGAAAAATTGTTTACTTGAATTTTATAATCTGTTTTTTATGCCCAAAGATATTTTGTGCTGTGTCAAAGGAAAATTCAGTCGAGAAAACCAATTAATTATGAGACAAGTTACTGGCCAGTGCTTGTGCACTGGAGGCAAAAGTTTAGTAATGCCAATCAGCATATAAAAGTGATTACATTATCCTATTTTTTGGAACTATAAATTCCTTCTTTGGGGAGGAAAAGGGGATAATGCAGGGCAAATTAAAAGGCATGCCACTCAAATCATAGGTTGAGAAGAAGCAGAACAAGGGTAGTGTGTGTATCGGCAGTATTAAACATTATACTTCCTGAAGGTAAATCTTGGCCAGCAATCCTGTCTCATACTTAATACCTAGTGCTGTGTTGCTCTCACGATATTTAAACTCTTTCCACCTTCTTTGACCCTTAATATTCACAAATTTTATTTTTTATTAATACGGTTATCTTCAAAATTAAATAAATAGTTATTAGTAATATTTGTGGCAGACAATGCACTTCATATTACAAGCTGTTGATGCATTACCGACTGGAACACACGACAGATACCAAATGAATACCTTAAAAAAGGTTGGTCTTGTAGGAAGTACCCAGGTTATCTAAAATGTCTTTTTAAGCTATAACTTGTCCATATTGATATGTACAGTGGAACCTCGCATAATGAGCATAATTCATTACAGAATTTTACTCGTGGAATAAAACACTCGTCAACCAAAAAATTTTATCCCACATAAATTAATGTAAAATATGATAATGCGTTCCATACAAAAAAGTACTAAAATCTTTCTTATTCATGTCATTTATTCAAAGAAAATTATTTTCATGATACATAACTAATTCTTTTTTACTAGGAAGCTATCTAATCATTTGTTTCTGCTAAATCTTCAACACTTAGCAAAAATGCAATGCAGCATTATCATCAAATTTGTAGCGCGCTTAGCCACTGTGTTGTTGGAATGATTTTTTTCATTGTGTGATGAAACTGATTTCCACGCTTTCAGCATTTCTCTTATTGCTGCTTTGCTGTTACTGCTGTCTCCTCGTCCTCTTCCACCTCTTTTTCTGAAGAACTCCTCTCCATAACTTCCTGCTGTGAAACACACTGCAACTCCATAAGTTCTTCATTTCTTGGCTGTGATCTTCCACAAGTTCATTGTTATCCCCTTCTAGTCCCATGCTCTTGGCCAAAGACACAATCTTGTTGACTACAGGCTGACTCAAATGCCTCAGTCACACTTGACAATGCACTCTGGCCAAAGCTTGTTCCAAGCAGAAGGTATAGTTCTCTTTGTAACCCCTTCCAATGCCTTTTCAATAATCTTGATGCAGGCAACGATGTCGAAGTGATATTTTCAGAACACTCTGAGAGTGAGATGGGTAGCTTCAGTCAACTCAAAGCAATGTTCTAAGAGTGCTTTAGTGTGAAATAATCTGCCGGTCCATTGGCAGGAGTAATGGAGTTGTGTTGGGAGGCAGATAATGCCTCAGAATCTACGCTCATCTTGAAGTTGCTGATGAAGTTCTCTGCTGCCTTTGTGTCTGAGCTGGCTGCTTCGTCGTGCCTCATAATGCTGTGGATGTCAGTTCTTCTCTTAAACTTCTTGAACCACCCACAGCTTTCTTTAAACGCTTCTGCCCCTGATGATCCTTGCAGCTTATTAACGAGGTCGGCAAAAATCATTATTGACATCTCACAAATGATGTTCCCATTAATAGTGTCACCTTGCAATTGTTCTTCATTTATCCATATAAGGAGCAACCTTTCGACACTGTCCAGAATTTGAAACCATTGATTAGACACTCCTGTCACTCCCTTTAAAGCGTCTATCTCCTTAATCTTGTTCTTGTTCTTGAGAATAGTGCAACTAATTGATGTAGACCGATCGTATGTGGCTGCTAAATCAGCAGTGTTTACACAACATTCAAGTTTTTCAGTGATTTTGTGTTTAATTTCTAATGTCATTTTCTTTATTATGGTAGTCTTTTTGCGGTTTTATCTACAGGGACATTTCTACAAAGGTTATTAAAATTTGCACACAAAAACGCTATGTGATCACAATCTGCACCAAGATGGCAGCAGAAAGAGCGTTAAATCCAAACTGCTATGTGTACTAAAGACACTGTTCATATGCTGCTGCCAACAATGAAAGGTGTTCATATTGTTGAATGTTTCCTCTGCTGCACATGAACGGCTGGTGACGTCACACTAAATTGTCGTCACACATTATGCGAAACATCGCTCGTTAAGAGTGTCATTTTCTTAAGGTTTGTTTTGCTCGATTTGCAGATTACATATTATGGGAGGTGCTTATTAACCAAGATTCCACTACAGTTCAAATTTTCATTATGTTAAGATCTTCTTTGCTTTCTGATATTAATGATAGTGTTCAAACGAGATATACAGGTGAAACTTCCATTCAGCTGTCTTTATTGTGCATAAAAAACTGGAAAACTGATTTTTTATTTAAATACATAAGAAAAAATTATTTATTTTCTTAAATTATTCATTGACACACTATCCTTGCTCATCCACTACTTACCTGTCCCTGTGTTCATCTGGCTCGTCAAATGTAAATACCTTGTTTACAGTTATTAGTTCAAACTGCCACTGTAGTTACTGTGCTGACATCGCTTAAATGCCAGGAATGACATCTGTCCTGGAACTTTTGGGATGGACAGTGCATATAGTGGTGTAGGTTATGGTCCCCTGCAAGTCATTCACAGGGTTTGGCCTTCTTTGTGACTAATTGACCCCTCCCCCCCCCCCCCCCCACACACACACACACACAAAAAATTCTTGTTAACTACTAGAGCCTTAAAAGTAGTGTCAAGTTACAGAATGGTACAATAGTGTAGGGATTAAGTTATTTGGTTGGTATGCTGAAGTTGAGTTAATCCTGTTATCCCACCTCCCCAATCTTTATTGAAGTGATTGTATCCATTATTGTTATTGAATTCTTTGGTTGAAACACAATAACTTATTTCTAACTCATGTCACATCAGTTTAATCATCATATTAAGTCATTTGCTTGTTCTCATTTTTTTATTTTTGTCTATGTGATTGTAATTATTTTTAGTTATCTCTTGCAATATTTAAAGGTTTAAAACTGATACAACAGTTTAAAAAAGATGAAGTAATCTAGTTGTATTGCTTGTGCAATGGTGTCAAAAATTTAGTTTTCATTACGAGATGTAATCATTGTACTAATGTTCGAACATAAATTGCGGTTCAATCCCGTCTCCGGCCATCCTGATTTAGGTTTTCCGTGATTTCCCTAAATCGTTTCAGGCAAATGCCGGGATGGTTCCTTTGAAAGGGCACGGCCGATTTCCTTCCCAATCCTTCCCTAACCCGAGCTTGCGCTCCGTCTCTAATGACCTCGTTGTCGACGGGACGTTAAACACTAACCACCCCCCCCCCCCCTCGAACATAAATTGTTGTTGCACCCTGGACAAAATAATGCAGACAAAGATTTTAATGAAAGAGTGCAGAGGTAATGGAGGACAGAAATATGAAATGATTAAAAGAAATTGAAATGAAATAAATACGTAAAAATAATTAAAATATCTTTGTCAGTGATTCTAACTTGAAAAATGAGGGGAAATAGAAAAGTAAATATGGTGAGTTACAGCAAAGTTTTAGAAATGAAAAAAATGTTTAAATATAATTAATTAAAATATAACTTATGACCCAATTATTTTGATAAGAAGGGACTCAAACCCGTAACCTTTAGCTTCCCAGTCAAGTAACTTTGGTACTGCTGTTCTGCTATTTAATGCTACTTTAAAGGCAGCAAAAAAATTCTGAAACTATTTTTTGTCAGTTAATCACAAATGACAACTACTGTGAATGGCTACAGAGTGCCTGATACCAGGTTTCCTACCCTTTCATCATATATGTGGTTTGAAAAGTTGATGCCGTCCCAAGGGATCACCCCTTATAAGTCTTCAGCTAATTGTGCAAATGTGCATGCGCATGCCCCCCCCCCCCCCCCTCGGCATGCGCGCGCACAGTTATCCAAGCTTTCTAAAAAGTATTTCCTTCCTGAGAGAGAAAAAAGGAAATGCTAGAAAAAGAGGAGCGGGTCACTCACAGGGGAAGCCCCCTCGCTCCCCCCACAGATTTAGTGGTAACATGGTCATTAGAAAACTGAACACAGATCAAGCATGAAAACAGGAAGAAGGTGCACTGGACTGTGAAAAACAAAATAGAAATGGTGAATGCTCCAAGCTCAACAAATGAAACATCGAGTAGAGTACAAGTGCTGTGATGTTGTGGTTAAGTGGTCATGGTGTGGGACTGCAAAGTGGGCGAGCCAGGTTGTAAACCCCCTCATGCTATTTATTTATTTTTTCCACAATTTTATGAAATGTCCCACCAGTCATTGAAATGTTTCTTCTTTCTGTAGTCTTGGCAGTTGTCATACTATATGTTGGTTATAGAATATGTCTTGTGGTAAGAATACATTACCACCACAAGTAAATGTGATTAATAGTGAGAACAGGTGAGATACCATGCAGGCATGTCACAGAAAAGAAAACACCATATAAACCAATGTGAACTATGTTACAACAATGGAATTGAAGAGTCAAAATTTCCAAAACAGAATGCAACTTCAAAAATGTTAAAAACATATGTTTTGGCAGAACACAGAGAAACTGTGTGACTGTGAAACTGTTGCATTTATTTGTTGCGGCTTATGTGACGAACTATTGTTTTCATCATTTCCTTGGGAGTGATCACATCCACATTCATACGAACACCTAAATCTGGTAAGGAGGCACATCTCACTCACTCACATACAAATTAGATCCTTTCATATAACACACATACTGTCACTAATGCTGTGTATGGCACACTGGACATGTTTTCCGGCGGAGGATTCGGTTGACTTGTAACCTTGTCATCAAATGTTTGCATTTCCCTTACAGAAGCCACTTCCTTTTGACTCTTAATAGAGTAGTTGTGTAGAATCAACTTTCATTACAGGTCCCTTCCTTATGCCTTGCTGTTGCAAACGGATGTTACACCACAATCCAGACAAAGACTTTACTCAATATCACACTTGTTAAGCTTAGACTGTTCACTATTTCCATTATTATTATTATTATTATTATTATTATTTCCCCACAGTTCAGTACACCTTCTTCCTATTTTCATGCTTGATCTGTGTTAAGTTTTTTGATGGACTGTCCACTGGGGCCTCTTACCACTAAATCTAAGGGAGGTGTGATGGGGAGTTTCCCTTGAAAGCGACCCACATTTAGTGAGGATAGGGGAGAATCTCAAACTAAGATCATAATGACCTGCCTCTCATTTTGAAGCTACCCCTCTTTTCTCCCTGCTCGTGGAGCTAACAGTTCCAAATGCTAGGTAAGCTTTTCTACTTTCATAAATGCACATTGTTAGTACTTTAAATTTTGCTTCTTTAAGGTAAATGCTGGACTGCCTTTCAATCTCCCTGCAATTTTTCAGTGTTCTCAACTGCAGTTTCTTCTAAATACAATGTACTGGAAACATAATTTGTGAGGGGGAAAACTTAAAACTTCTGCAACAAGTGATCACCATTGTAAAAAGGTTGGTGGAAAAGCATTCCAATGGTGTCCATGCAGTAGGTAAGCTTCACTTACAAAAAAAGAACTGGGGGGGGGGGGGGGGGGGGGGAAATTTTGGTAATTTCCCACTTTCCTCCCATCATATTTGTTTAAATCCTTTGTTTCCTAATAAGGCAATTTTGGGAATAATTCTGCTGAGTGTATGTCACCAGCATTACATAGCTTTCGACTTGAGTGCTGTGATGCATCTCGTGTAGAAAATGGTTAGCCAAAAACTATCCTCTGTCAACATCTGCATATGTGAATATGCAGAACCGTTTTGGATGATGTGAAGGCATGGAACAGTAGGGTAAATGCCACGCAATTCACTGATGCAAATCTGTGTGATCTCTCCTAATTGTCATTAAGCAAGGGGAAAACAAGTGTGTACTTTTTGCAATTATTAAAATATGGACATAACACAGTAAACAAATGAGAATAACTTAAAATAATAAAAAACATCAGCTATAGTCCATGAATGAAGTTTTTTGTAGCACACACAGAAAAGTCGCCATACGAAGACAGCAAAATACATAGGTTATAAGAAATTATGGCAGCACTCTCCAGTTGTAGCTGTATCAACTTCTGTAGCAAGGTCTCTTTCACCATGAAGAGCACAGACCATTTTAAAAGTCAGGATTTTGTATCGGAAACGGCTGTTCTTCGCTTCGACAACCACATCGTTATATGAAACTGGCATTGCTTGATGCATTTACCAAGTAAGGAGAAGGAATTTTACAGACAAGTTAGTTTCTGAAGTAAAACAGAAAAGGTGCATGAATCATTTAAGTACAAAACAGGCCAAAATTGACCGGGTATTTCACATGAAGGACAAATGCTGTGTCCTGCATTGTGTGGGGACCAATATCACAAAGGTAGCCTGTACATGCTGGATATGTTTGTGAGGATCACTCCAAAAGAAATAAGTACACACTATTAAAAAAAATCCAACTTTTGTTCTAAACCTTTTCTGTTCAGCAATCATAAAAACATTCTTCCCAGTTATATTTAAATTTAATTTAACCTGTTTCTGCAAGCTGCGCCCTCAAAGCCCTCCATTAATATGACTGCTGCACTTGGTGTTTTTCTAAAGCAATGTGCTGTTAATACAGTTCCAGTGTTGTGAGAAAGAGATAGTGACAAGTACTCGCAAGAGACTGAAGAATGTGTATGGTGATGACGACATTGCAGTTTTTTCCATCACTCGACAAGCAAATTATATGGTAAAAGTGGGCATGCCAATATGCAGAACCTCCAACACAGCAAGCAGACCAAGCAGTGCACAGACTTCTGAAAATATCCGGCATATTCTCAATCTGATTTCGGCTGACAAATGTGTAACAGTGAGCAAGCTATCAATCTGAGTGGGTGTAGGAGTGTGTGCAGAATACTGAGACTTTTTTAAGTTGAAAAGGTTTTGCCCCAGGCGGATCTCAAGTATCCTGACAGAAGCAGACAAGCATGGATGGCAGTTTGCACTAAACTTTTGGAACAGTATGAGAATTCTGGAGGTGACTTCATTGCCAGAATTGTGATGGGTGATGAAACATGGTTCCGCCACTTTGAATCAGAGATGAAAAGGCAAGTGATAGAAGACATCCTGCCAACTCGCTGAAGAAGAAGAAGAAGAAGAAGAAGAAGAAGAAGAAGAAGGGGAAGAAGAAGAAATTCAAAGATGCTCCTTCAGCAAGAACAGTAACTGCTACTATGTTTTATCAGAAGGCCTGTTGCTTGTGGACATCATGCCACGAGGAACCTCTATCAATTCAAATGTGCAAGTGGCATCCCTTA